>NC_057811.1:413596055-413760860 GCF_018294505.1 Triticum aestivum
CCATGCCTCTCTCGAATACGTAATATACACACATACCTCTCTAGGCCCTGCCAAATACATCAACTACACATTCACACATGCTACATCACGTACCCCATTGATCTAAAAAGCCCTATCTTCATGTTTATTTCACATACAACATTCTTTTTGAACAAAGTGTGGCCAAAAATTTATTTTAGAATTTCTACATACATACAACATTACAAAGTTATATGGAGGAGTATGAACGTTAATTTGCATTGCATGGTGCCCACAATGATATTTATTCTGCACTATGAATTTTTATATTTTTATACTATATATAAAGTTAGTCACAATAAAGAGAAATGAAGAGCATCTCTCTCCATCGCATACACCCCCACTGGTGCGCGTCGGTCCTAAACAAACGGTTTTTTACCCCTTTCCGCGACGGCCTTCGGAACCGTCGCCAAGTGAGTGTGTGCGAGAGGGGGTCCTTCCCACAAGACCCAGAAACCATCGGGGATATGGAAGAGTGATCCAGAGGCCTTCCAAAATGTAATCGTGTGCAATGCAGCACACACTAAATTCTTTCGCACGTGTGGTATCGGTGATTAAGCGTTTCTAATGACATAGTGAAACCATACGATTTGTCGTAACGAACCATTTGGGAAACAGTATGTAAGGCACATGGGCCAACATATGAACTGTGTGTGATTTGTGCCCTATCGCACACGAGTTTTCTGCGTAACCCGTCTGCCATGCTAGACTCCATCGCACACGTTTTCCAACAATTACCATCTGTGATAATGTTCTATCACAAACGGTTCAGGAGCCCCTTCGCACACATACAAGTGATGCAGATCGTTTGTGATTTGTTAGGTATCACCGATGGTTGCCGCAAGAGTGACGTGTGCTTTTCGTTTGGGATCCCACACGGTTCCTGAAAAAAATATGACTGGGATTGTATTTTGCATTGGGCACGGTTTACTCCCAGTTCTCGTGTGCGATAACGCGACATCACAAACGATTCCGGAGAACCTACGCACATGTAGTAGTGCTGCGAATCGTTTGCGATATGTTGTGTATCACTGACGGCTCCAATACGATTGACGTATGCTTTCCGATGTGGATCGCACACACTCATTTAGTTGAACCGTGTGCGGAGCAATTGCCAGGTTAAAAAAATATCCCATTTTGAATCGGCACGCAAAAAGCAAATTTGCCACAATATTCAATTGAACAAATAAACAAAAATATCCCATTTTGAATCGGCACGCAAAAAGCAAATTCGCCACAATATTCAATTGAACAAATAGTGTCCACAGGAAGAACATTCATCAGATTTTGCAACAATTGCAATTGAACATATGGTAGCTAAATTCCAATGATTTGTCCACACATATATGCATTACATAATTAATTATAGTGTACGAAATACGAAGACCTCATCAGATGGAAAATAATGGATCCATGCGTTATATGTTTAGCGGCTAACTCTTACTCAATGTTTCAGGAGAAACCATGTTGAAATCTTCATCATCACCAGTGGGATTGATGTAGTGATCCAGGAAGAAGTCGATGATAAATCTTCGAACCATCAGTAATTCACCAGCCGGGAGCGGTTCAGGGGTCCTCGGTTTTAAGATGAGCTGCAGTATTTTTAAGATCAGAATGTGCCATATGAGTGGAGTAGAAGATATTAATTAAGATAGACTTACTGGTACTAATTCGCGAGGATCGTCACAACTATCAGCAGATTGCAGATGGAGATCATGTGTCTGCAAACATAGTATCCACAAAGGTTGGTCCCTGCTTCTTGCTGAGGACATTGAAATTTTTTGTACAAAATTAGTCATGTATTTGTCCTGTTAGGAACAACCTAACCGGTGTTAGATGTATTATTTTTTCTTTGGACAAAATAGAAAGAGGTTTATTTAGAAGATTGAACATTGGACTAGAGTAAGGAAAGGTATTTGCAGACTGTTGGATAAATTTTCCAAAAATAATGGATTTCGGTGTGTTATCGGAGAAACGATCTCGTGCTGCAGAGGTAGTTTCCTCTTGAACAGGTTCCCTGTTTTAGTTTCCCACAATGCGAGCACACTGCAAATGATGATGAATTTTGACAACATCAATTATTGAACCAGATATGCAAATTAATTTCAACACCATAGAATTCAATACCTATCCAAGAATTGCTGAAGATGCGTCAGATCCTGAGCGTTTGTTGACTCTCTGAGAGAATCGATGTAGTAAACTATGTTACTGTTTGGAACAATGAATACCAATATCCAGTGATTGCTACATATTAAGAAAGCCATGAACTTACGAATGATGTCAAAATCTGAAAGACAATCAGTGTATGCGTGGTTGTTTACTTGACTTACCCTTCATGATATGGCCAGAGAAATGATTCTGCATAGGACGTGTTTTCGAAGATACGGGCGACCATGTTAACGGCCCAGTCCTGTCGGTCCTTTTCATGTAATGTTGTGCCATTTGCTAATGCAGGATCTATGAAATTCACACTCTCACTTTGTCTTCTCTGCGCGTTCAATCCCCTGAGAGGAATAAAATGCAGTTAGCTGTTTATCATTTACAGCCTTGTATGGAGAGTTGATCAGAGTTTGTTAAGTACTTAAAAAATCACACATCTAACAAGAGTGGCATCGAGCACGTTGAATTTAAAGAAGAGATGTAAGTCCTCGAAACTCACAATGATGGAACCAGCATCATGTCAGAAATGATCTCTGTTGTAGTGGACTAGCAAACGGTGATGACCTTCTGACAGTTGATCCATGCAATATTCATGTAACTCGCGGCAACTGGAGCTGCACTCATCAAATTATTCGCCAACAAGAAATGGCTGACCATGGACATAATTGCGTGCTTCAAGTATGTCTGCTTTTATTTTAGCAAGCAACAATTCTACTTGTTCATCATCCATGGCGTCAGAAATAATATTACTCCCCGATTCGAACAAGCTGCTGTTAATTTGGTTCTGGGCGATGAGTGCTTTAAGTAAGAGGCAATCGTTCTCTTTCCTCTTCACTTTCCCGCTGCGCTTCCTCGTGGTCGTGGGTGTAGCCTTTTTGGCCACTTCCTTCTTGGTACTTGAAGCATTTCTGGCAGAATGTCTGGTTGCCTGCACGGTAGACTGCCGAGTAGACTGTGAAGCTTGGACGGACTTCTTAGTAGACTGTTTATCTATGCCGGACCACTGAGCTGGCGGTGCTGCAGTGACGGACTGCTGGGCCGTAGGAGCAGAGGCATTGGACTGCTGACCATGCGTTGAAGCTATGTCGGGTTTCTGCGCAGGTGGTGCCAACTTGTCGGTGTGCTGAGGAGGCCGTGCCAACGCGTTTGTTTGCTGAGCAGGAAGTGCAGACGCATTGGTATGCTGATCATGCGCCTGCGGACCGACGGACTGATGAGCAGTCGGTTCGGGACCTACAGACTGCTTAGCAGGTGGTTCTGAAGCATCAGACTGCTTAGCAGTCTGTTCCACCAGGTTGGTCTGCTGAGCATGTGCTGCAGCTGGGTCTCCCCCCGCTGCTTCAGCGGGCGGCAACTGAATCGGTGGTGTGTCATCAACAGTTGTAGGCCTTGCCACTGGCTACTTTGGGGCGTAGGATGACATGTCCTGTACGCCACAAAGTCGGTCCGGCTGATCACAGGTTGATGCATCAACCCGCGAGAGCTGCTCTGGCAAGGAGAGCGTCACTGGTTGAGGGGCGACAGTGGTTGCTCTTGACGGGGCTTCAGGAATCTCATTGATGAACTCTATTTCCTTTCGTGGCCACTGGATGTGATGTAACAGTGTTTCTCCCAAGGTCCTTTGCTCATCGAAGTCTCCTAGGACATTCTTCAGGGCAAATTCATTGAATCCAGGCTTTACTTCAGTCACGTAGCACTTCACACAGCCCGGCTTCAATGACACATTGTCCAAGAAGAGGCCATCTTCCAAGAAGGGTGGGCAAACCCAGGCTGGTGCACATTTTAATGTACCTTCATAATGTGTAAGCATGCCCTTCAGTCTGTCTTTCATTCCAGATAGATCAGATATAGCATCATCACGAGCAGCTGCAGTCTTAGTGTCGCTGGGGTCAGCTGATGCACAGCTACTCTTGTGCAGTGTTGTGGCACAATAAGCAGCATCATCCATGGCCACCTCCCCTCCCATCTGCTGGCTATCTGTCAGTGTTAGAGTCTTCTGCATCATCATCATTGACTCCTCAACATCCTTTTGAACAGCCGGATAAATCTCCTTCTTCAACTTTTCAAACAATGCATTCTGCTTCATTTCACTCCTCACTTTTTTCATGCTGAGCCTCTCTTCTTTGCTAAGTGTGAAAGCCCTCTTGTGCGGGACATTAACGCCTATACCCCTTGCATGGCCAGGGGCTCTTTTCTGTCCAGAGCAATGGACAGAATGTCACATGGCCCTGAGTTCTTGTAGAACCTTCCAGGGATCTTGGAAGCCTCTACCATCACTTCATACAGTTTGGCGTCACGTGCGCTTTCAAAGTAATAAGTTCCGTCATCACGCCTCTTTGCACGTGCCCGCAAGTAGTCTCTGGCGCGTTTGCCCTTGATTTCACTAAAGGCCGGACTCCCACCCGCAGCTACTGCTTCTTTGTCCTTGTGTTCCCATATCAGTTTCATGCCTTAGTATCCTGCCACACCCACATGATGGGGGTGTATGTTCTTCTTCTGAAGTTCTGATTGCTTGAAACTCTTTGCAGCAAACTCTGGAGTTGCCCTGGCCCTTTTGAATTCTGCCCAATCAGCCTTTGTAATTTGGGGTATGCGGGGATTGGGTCCCTGCCTTCACTCAAGTGCTTCTTGTACAGCACATGCTTCCAGTTTCTCCAAGCATCCCTAGCCTTCTTCAGTGCAGCGTGTTCCACCTGCATTCTCCACTGCTCTGGAACGTTGAAGTGATCCATGATCTCCCGGACTATCCTTCGCCGTGTTTCGGCAGATTAATGTTGAGCCTTGCCCTGCCAACAAATCCACACACACTCCTGAACCTCATGCGTGCTTTATCTGGTTTAGTTGGAGCCCAGGACTTTAAATCAATCTCAGTTACTTCATATACACCTTTAGGCTGGTGTGTGGGCTTCCTTGGAGCGTTCCACCGTGTCCTGACCGGAAGGGTAATTGCTGCAGCTCTATCCCGTTCAAGACTACTTGATCCCTCACAATCTGCTGAAGACCTAGGGTTTTCTGAATCAGATGAAGATACATGGCCTGAATGAGTGTTGTCGCTGCTACTCGGCATCTACAAAGAACACATGTGAAACTCAGGAAAGGAGGATAAGCATAAAACTAACAACTTTGTATCAAGCTTTCTAAACATGCCATGCAATAATTTAGAAAATGTACGGCTAATTTGTTAAGTTTGTGTGACTCGGGCGCCCGCGATCTATAAATAGGTAGTAACTTATTGGAACAAATACAGCTTATATGTAGTAAGGAAGGTAGATAATGAACATATATACGCTCTCCGTTATTTTATAGCCAATTTGGGAACATACGGAACGAAATTGGAAGAGGGATTGCGAGGGAATATGCCTCACCGCGATGGAGAGCAGTAACTAACAGGCTTCTTAATGCAAACCCGGACGGACCACAGGAGAGGCGAGGGTTACTACATCGATATGCTCGAGGGTGGCTGGCGAGCAAACAAAGACGGCGAGGCGCGGCCCGCCGCGTGTTGGGAACAGCAGTGGAGGTAGGCTTGACGCCGAAGAGCGGGCACACGGCCGGGGTGAGCACGGCGGCGCCGGAGAGGGTTCTGTTGTGGATCTGGGGGAGGGGGAACTGGCGAAGGAGATTGGGTGGACTAGTTGAGTGAAACGCGGGCGGACGGTGGGGGGTGTTGGCGGCCTAGGTGAAAAGGGTGAAAAATATCCCCGGTCGCCGCGCGCGTGGAAAGGCCTATGCAAACGGTTGCCTCTAAGCGCTCGTGTGCACAAACAGAATAATTTCATTTGAAATGAAGACGTAATATTTGAAAACATTTTTTTGGAGGAGCTATTTGAAAACATGTACATGTGTTGTCGAAAGGGATGAGGATCGTCGTTCGATCAAGGAGAATCCAACGGTGCAGACGTACGATCCGTGGGGTTTGGGTTCTGGCCAATCAGAACGCACGACTCAGATCGCGCACGTGGCAGAGGGGTGGGGGTGCATCGGCCACGGTTTAGTGGACACACGGCTTTCGTGAGTGAACCGTGTGCTCTTTGAAAACATGAGTTCATCGTTTCGCCTCCAATTTTTTTCCAGGGTAAGAAATCATGAGTATAGTGGAGAGTGTCATATACTAGTATCATGAATATACAGTACATATGATACTACCTTTAATTAATTATAGCGCATAGCTAGTATAATACATAGAGTATAGTATATCATATATATATATATCATATTTATTGCCATGCATGACAGAAATTAGCATCGCATTTAACATGATACGGTATCTACCTACTATATGTTACTATAACCCTCTTTATATATATTTAATTCTTTGCCACATCAGCATATATACCTGCTATTTCCGAGTGCATGGCATCGTCGGCTATGATACCACCACTATGGCCAGCCTTATATAGGGAGTCTCATATAGTACTATATATATAGTATCATGCATATGATACTAGTGTATGATACTACGTACGTACCTTCATAGTGCATATATAGTATCATAGAGTAGTACTACCTCCCTCTATAAACTAATATAAGAGTGTTTAGATTACTAAATAGTGACCTAAACGCTCTTATATTAGTTTATGGAGGGAGTATATATCATAGATGACCGTATTTATGGCCATGCATGACACAAAGTAGTATAGCATTTATTATTATATATATATATGTTACGGTATCTACCTATGTTACTGCTTCTTTGCCACATCATCGTATTTTCTATTCCCGGGTGCATGATACCGGCTATGATACCCCCACTATGGCCACCCTAATAAGGCTGGTCATAATATGGGAGTATCAAGCGGTATGATGCATGCCAACTAGACTTTTTGGATGATGTGGCACACAGTTAAATGATGAAAGAGAGGGTGTGTGGTATCATATCATGGTACCGTATCATATTAAATATTGTACTACTTTGTGTCATGCATGGTAATTAATAAGGAACCTAAGATACTAACTCATGATACTATGCATGCGCGCATTATGGAGGTATTGCCGATCATATACTAGTATCATGCATATATACTCCCTCCTTTTCGGTTTATAGGTTTATCTCAAAATTTTAGTTTTTCCATTTTATAAGGCTCAATTTGGTTGTTCCCCATCACGTGTCCAGATTCTAAGGTGCATTCAATCATTGCATGCAAGTATTAAGAGAAAGTTGACCAATGCATGTACTTTATATATACATGCATGTATTGCAATTAATACATTGGAAAACATAAATTTTTGAGGAAAACAAAAGCATTAATTGGGTGTTCTTGCAAACTACAAAAGTTATTCCACCACTCACCATCTACCTTGGTTGGTGAGATTTTTGAATTGAGCCCTATAAGGCTGGTTGTAATGGGGAGTATCATATATATATACTAGTAGTATCATGCATATATATGATAGTGTAGCTAGGATACTAGCTACTTTCGTAATGCATAGTATCATAAGTTAACATCTTAGGTTGCCTTACTAATCACACAAAGTAGTAGTACAACAGTTAATATGACACGGTATCATGATATGATACCACATCCTCTCTTGTGTGCCACATCATCCAGAAAGTCTAGATGGCATGCATGATACCGCTTATGATAATACCATTACAACCAGCCTAGCTAAACCGGAAAGGAGGGAGTATGAGACTAGCTAGCCACAATGGAGAGTAGTACACTGGTAACAAACACATATCCCTAGACTATATATGTTACTACCTTCATAGTGGGTAGTAACATAAGTGTAGTGTCATGCAGAGCTTCATTTCTTAGGTTACAGACTCATGCATATTTCATTGGGACATGTGATGCTACAATAACTATCAGTTACTGAAACTATCTCTCTCCTCCTTAACTTATTGCCACATAAGCAAGTTTGCTGAGTTGGAGTCGGTGTTACTGCTGAAGTTACTCCCGCTGTGGCTAGTCTGATACTAGCTAGTCGTCTATGATATACTAGCTACCTCACTAAGAGCATGGTTAATAATACAGCCAAGGGTCGACTATAAGAAGTTGACATGTCATATAAGCCAACCTCTTAGCAGGTATGTACAATAATAAGTTTTATATACGTACTAGTTTATCACTAGTTGGCCCACCTTACATCCTCACAAAGTGTCTTGGGTCTCCTGTTGCAGCTGGCTCTACTAACCAAGAGCCCGCTTCTCTTCTCTTTCCTCAAACTAATAAGCACATGTATATTATTCTATTCCTTATAGCCAGACTACCCACAGTGGGAGTAACATAGGTAGTAACATCACACATATCTAGATAAAACAGATGATGTGGCAAGCAATAAATGAAGAAAGAGAAGAAAGTGGATATGTGTGATGTTACTATCTATGTTATTCCCACTGTGGGTACGGTATATAGTCTTACTATAGTATGAGACTACCCACAATGAGAGTAACATAGGTAGTAACATCACACATATCTAGATAAAGTAGATGATGTGGCAAGCAATAAATGAAGAAAGAGAGGAAAGTAGTAACATAGCTAGTTACTAGTAGTATGAGTAACATCACATGTACATATCAAGGCAAGATGTGTCTATAGCCTAATAAATGAAGTGTTGCATGTTACCACACATATATGTTACTCCCCACTATAGAGGTAGTAACATAGACTAGTGTAACACATGGGCATGTTACTAGTCTATTTTACTACCCATTGTGGCTAGTCTGAGTAACATCACACATCTCAAGGCAAGATGAGTCTATAGCCTAATAAATGAAGTGTTGCATGTACTACACATATGTTACTCCCCACTATAGAGGTAGTAACATAGACTAGTAACATTCTATGTTACTACCCATTGTGGCTAGTCTTATGTCACTCTATTGTGTACTTATTTGCTCTAATAATCCATAGTATCATAGAGTAGCTAGTATCATATGTAGTACTTTATTTATATTGTCATGCATGACACATAGTAGCATAACATTTATTATGATACGATTTCATGATATGATACTTAACCCTCTCTTTCTTCATTTAATTAATTCTATGACAGCTCATCAAAATTGCCTAGTTGGCATGCATGATACAGCTATGATACCCCCTTACTATCAACCTAGCAAAGGTGTACAGATCATTTGTGCGTCACTTTGTGAGTTTTCATCCATTTGTTCGAGAAGCGGGGAGAATTTTCAAACATTTCGGCCGCGAGGTGCGGCCACTGGCGTAGGCCTAGTTGGTATTTTAATTACAGAAAATTCAGATGGAGTTCGGACATCATCAAAATCGATGTGTGCCTGTGGCGTGCTCTCACGACCCCGTGGAAAAAAATTGGTAAAGTTTGGCACAAGTTTTGATGACCGCTCCTTCCAAACCGGAGCATCTCACATGAAGGATCATGTTTTTCCAAAAGGAGACGTGTCAATTCAAACTCCTGTGGCCGGTGACTTCATCGTTTGGCCTCATAAAAATTTCCACGGTACGCAATCACCATTATACCACGGGTTTGATTTTCTAGCGCATTTCAAGTATCGTTAGCTATATTTAAGACATTTTTTGATATTAACGTGCATTTTGTGCATAAAAATAAAATTGCAACTGGAACTACATGTGCTGTCGAAAGGGATGAGGATCGCCGTTCGATCTGGGAGCATCCAACGGTGTAGACGTACGATCCATGGGTTTTGGGTTCTGGCCAATCAGAAAGCACGACTCAGATCGTGGGCGGGGTGGTGGCGGGGTTTGGTCGGCACACGACTTTCATCTTCGAACCGTGTGCTATTCGCAAAACAGATTGCATATTTTTGTTCACTCATACTGTAGTGAGATCGATTGAGTGTGCTACCTCTATGATATAATAATAATAATAATAATAATAATAACAAAAAACAGTTCATATTCATTGCCTGAGCTGACAACATATCAAGGTCAACATACTAACGGTTCTTACATCAACAGAAAACCGGGCATAACTCACAAATTCAGTACACGCGACAGTTCTAAATTGAACGAATTAAGTTGCAGGGTAGGCATAAAGACTAGTCTTACAGCTTAATTCCCATGTACATGTGGGAACTGGGATCATTAAGTTGACCCCGAATGAACTTGGGGTTTTTGATGATTTTAAACTTCTTCTCTGTTGCACTGGTGCGTGATCCTTGGCTGGCAACTCATCAAATTCATCGTACTCATCCTGATCGGCAACATCGTCGACACCCAGTACCCTTCTCTTCCCATGCATCGCTAAATGGCCGTTCTTATGCAAGGGGTCTTCCACAAAGAAAATCTGGTTAGCATCGCTGGCAAGAATGAATGGGTCTGCGTGATATGCCATCGTTGTCCCGTTAACACAGGTCTTCCTGTACTCATCAATCCTTACCTGACCAAGAGGGATCCATGCGCACCTGAATAATGCCACCTTAACGTTCACATAGTCAAGCTCCCAAATCTCTTTGATGGTTCCATAGTATACCCTTTTATCAGCTTCATTTACAGTAATGCATTCTATTCGAACAGAGTTGTTCTGATATGAGGTCTTCTTATCACGTTCCTCAATGTAGAACATGTATTCATTTATGTCATATGCTTGGTACGTCAGCACCGTAGGTGATGGCTTTTGTGCCAACCACGTAGCAATGTCATTGATGGATCCTTGTGCCAAACGATTCTTCAGCAATTCGGCATAGTTCTTAGTGTGCTCCTTCATCTCCACCTCTGATGAAGGCACCATTGGTAAGAATCTTTAGCGTATCTCCACCAAGTGTTCTTCGGCATAAGCGATGAGAACTGGGCTATTAAGCAGTACCGTCAAATGGGCTTTCTCTTCCAATTCTCCGGGTGTAGCCATTTGCGTGCCAGCAAGGACTGGCTGACCTTTCAGCCCTCCCACGTGGCGAGAGAGGGGCAAACCTATAGATCTTTGTTTCATGTATTCGGTGCAAAACTCAACCACCTCCTCCACGGTATAACCTTGTAGGATGCTTGCCTCTGGATGGTTTTGGTTCCGACAAAAGCGCTTCAGGATTCCCATGAACTGCTCGAAGGGATACATGTTGTGAAGAAACACAGGACCACAATACTTTATCTCGTTGACAAGGTGCACAGTGAGATGGACCATGATATCAAAGAATGACGGTGGGAAAAACATCTCTAGGTTGGACAGTATTCTTGCAATATCATCTTGCATATGATCCAACTCTTCAGGATCTACAACTTTCTGCCATAGTTGGTTGAAGAAATCATAGAGGTCAATGAGTGGGTTTCTTATATCTTTGTCCATCAGATTCCTGATGGCCATCGGGAGGATTTGTGTCAACATTACGTGGCAATCATGTGACTTCATGTGTCCCAACTTCATTTTAGCTGAGCTCACATCCACGAGACTTCTGATGTTTGCGGAGTAGGAAGAGGGTGTCTTAACTGACAACAAATAGGTGAAGAACTGTGTTGCTTCTTTTGTACTGAAATTGTAACTCTAGCGAGCTTTGATGAATTTGTCATCATCTTCTGCTTCACTCTTGTGTTGTGATTGATCAGCAAGCATGTCGAGCCGTGAACCATCACCATCCTTTCTTTTACCTTTAATCCTGAGTAGAGTACCAAGGATGCTTTCACATACATTCTTCTCTATGTGCATGACATCGATGCAGTGACGTACACGTAGAATCTCCCAGTAAGGTAATTTCCAGAACACCGATTTCTTCTTAAACACTTGATCCTTGGGTGTTAGTTTCACCATCAAAGGGTGGTTCTTGCCAAGCAGAACATTAATTTTTTTAGCCATCTTGTGGACCACCATCCCTTCATAGGGTCTTGGGGCTGCAGCTGCCTCTGCCGTACCATCAAATTTAGCTTTCATCTTTCGGTATGGGTGATTTTTCCATAAGAACCTACGATGACGCAAATACACTGTTTTGTGCGAGTTGGGAAGTCTTCTCCTAGCTATCCTATCCATGCATGTGACACACCCTACTTCTCCCCTTGTTTTCTGCCCCGATGTGTTGCCTAATGCCGACATATCTTGAATGGTGTGCACCAGCATGGCATGTAGATCAAAAATCTCCTTTCTGTAAGCATCATAACATTTTACAGCAGGCGCATCTATCCACACTGTCAGCAGTTCTTCTACCAGTAGCTGAAAGTAAATGTCGATGTCATTTCTAGGTTGCTTCGGGCCTTGGATAATCATTGACATCATAATGTATTTTTTCTTCATACACAACCAAGGAGCTAGGTTATATATGCACAGAAGCACCGGCCATGTGCTGTGATTAGTGCTCATATCACCAAAAGGATTCATCCCATCAGTACACTCCCTGAGCCTTATACTTCTAGGATCCTTGGCAAAAATTTCAAACTTTTTGTCGATTAACTCCCACTGAGCCCCATCTTTCGGGTGCCTCATATACTTATCCGCAATTCGCTCATCATGATGCCACCGCAACCTCTTTGCCTCTCTAGGGTTTGCAAACAAATGCCTCAACCTTGGAATTAAAGGCAAGTACCAAACAACCTTGAACGGGACTCCTTTCTTGATCTCGTCGTCCAATTTGTACTTGTCCTTTGCTCTCCTGCGCTTGTATCGTGCATGCTTGCATGTGGGACATGCATGATAATCTTTGTACTCACCACGGTATAATATACAATCATTCACACAAGTGTGTATCTTCTGTACTTCAAGTTCCAATGGGCAAACAATTATCTTCGCTTCATTCGTGCTTCTGGGGAGCACATTATCTTCCGGAAGAATTTCTTTCAAAAGACCTAACATCTCTGTGAAGCCCTTGTTTGATAGACCGTTTGCTGCTTTGAATCTGAGAAGCGCCAGGGTGGCACTCAACCTGGAATATTTCTTTTTGCAACTTGGATACAATTCTTTCTTGGAGTTCGCATCAATGGTTGGCAAATCCTTGTACCCAATCATATGCTTATCTGGGCCCTCGAAATCTGCAATCATAGCAGCAAAATCTGGCACATCAAGATCGTCGTCATCTGCGTTGACGTCTTGGTTTTCCAGTGGGCATTTCGGCTTTCCGGTGTTCCATTGGTAGCTTGACGCCTCTGCCCCGATGTTAGATTCAACATCCATGTGACACTGATCGGGGTTTGGCATCTCGCTGCCCTGGGTATCTTCATCCATGACCTCCTCTTCACCGTGTCTGGTCCAACGTGTATATCCATCCATGAATCCCCTAGAGACTAAGTGCATCTGGACATCTGCAACTTCATGTGACTCTGTATTGGCACAATCAGTACATGGACACAGGATTAATCCGCATCACCAATTCTCCTCTTTGTACTTTCAGCCAAATTCATGAACTCTTTCACGCCACTAATAAAATCTGCGGTTTGCTGATTCTTCATCCATCGAGATCGTTCCATCTGCAGCACACGAATGGTAATTAAAAACAAAACAACAACATTAATACACGGATTAACTGCTGTCCAAATATGCGTGCATAAATCACAAGGTTTTATTTTAATAATTACTGAGGGCGCTCCATGTTGTTATCCAGACGTGTTATGACAAAAATTAATGGCCAGTCAATTTACACGCAGAGTACTAGTACAACACTACACTTAGGAATTGAATACCTAAATTTAGCCACTCATGAGAAGAATACTTTAATTAATTAGCCGCGCGGCGACCTCCACCCAGCAGACAAATAAGCGCGATGCGGCAGCACGCCGAGACAGCAGGGTCGAGGAGCAAAGCTTAGTGCGGCTGCCGCCTGAAGTTCGACCTCCACTATCCCGCCATCGACCGTGATGGATGTGCTCGAATGACGCCGCCGCCGACCTCGATGGTTGAGCTCCTCCTATCTCCCGCCGCAGAACGAGGATTGACCTCCTATGACACCGCCACCGCCCACCAACCGAGGATTGACCTCTTCTCCGGTAGCCGCTGCCTAGGCCGCCGCCGCCAACTCTATATGCAGAGCGGCTGTTTTTTTTACGGATATCCGTGGAGCGGCTGTTTACATGGTATCTCACCGTAACTCAATTATATGGATAGGGTAGTACATCACATACGGTTATGTAACGGCAATCGTGTCTAACCTACGTTGTCTTCTCACACGGTTTAGTGCGGAAATCGTGTGTGACGTTGTAATACCTAACACAAACGACATGTACAAACAGTGTGCCGTATACAACATATATATAGTGCCATTAGTAGTTCCCGACATTTAGCTTATCTCCATAGTTTCCCCATTTCCCCCAAATCCCTACATAGCCTCCAAATTCCCTCGCGTGGCACTGACATTGGGGGAATGCGGACGAGTGGTGCTGATGGTTTCGGTGCGGCTGCTCCTGCTCGTATCGCCGCCATGACGGCGGTCGCCGCCGCACTTGCCTAAGGTCATCAGAAGGCAGGTGTACTACGGATCTGAATCGTCCTGTCAGGTTCCAATCTATCCCCGTCTTTTTTACCATGTCCAAAGTATGGCTCCTTGTTGAATCCATCCTGAATGACCCCCCCCAGGAAAGTGATCTGCCGCCGGATCCGGAGCTTGACTCCAGACTCCCGCAACATGAGTTCGACTCCGAGTTTTGCGCCACCGAGAAGTACCAAAAGCTGAGTTGTGTGCACGGGCACACTCCCGCTCAACGTGTATGCACGGAGGGATTCGACATTAGCAGGCGGTTTCTTAGTTGCCCCTTAGAGTTTAGTGCTAATTAAGTTCATCATTTTACTTCAGTTAATGCAACCGCTCATCCAGAATACTATTTAACATTGGCAGGGATATGAGGCTTGTGCCCTTGTTAACTGGCTGGATGAAGAATGGCATGGCAGGGCTCGGAGTGTTATCACCAAGCTCGTCGAAGATAACGTAAAGCTGAAGAAGAAACTGGCTGATCTGGAATGTACAATCAGTACGAAGAAGCAAGAAAGAATCAATCACAGGCAACAGATGAAAGCAAGAGACAAGAAGGAACTAGCATGTGTAGTTGTGGTTGTCGCATTAGCCATGTTCTATGCGTTGTTTGCAATGATGATTAGGGGTTTTGTTTGACAGTATTGCTAAAGCACATCTAGATGTGCTCTAAGTAATGCACATCTAGGTCCTATATATGCCATTGATGTTACACGAAGATTCGTGCAGATATTTTTCTTTGTCTTTTTATTTTCCTTTCTTGTTTGATTATTATTGGCTTTATCAATAAGAAGAGCTCAATGTATTGCTTGCCAACTGTCCTACTCCGTTCGTACCGGTACCGGTGCATAATCCCAAAACTTGTTCCTTGTTTTTGTCCTAAAAAAGGAAACCAGCCAAATAGCCAATAGGAGTCCTGCGCAACCCCGGGAATTTGGAGCAACTGGGTACAAATAATTACGGTTGATTATATCAGCGGTTAGATAATACGTCAACCCCCGCTTCAATCCCCGCTTCAATTGGCAGTTCCTCTTCTCTGCATACCCCGCTTAAGTGTCCACCATCTTCATCGTCCCCGGCAGGCCGCGCTACACACTGGCACACACTCTGCAGCCATGTCGAGCGATAGCGAGGACGGAAGTTCGGCCAACAGTCTGGCGCCCAATGATAGGTTAACATCGGAATCATCCCGCTCGTCTTCCATGAGTCCGGCGTCGAGCCCAGACCTCGATTATATCCGGTTCATGGAAGGGACGCCGCCTCCGGAGTCGTCAGACGACAACCAGACGGACAAGGAGCCGTCGGAGGACGAAGAAGAGGACGACAATGATGATGAGGAGGAATGGTCGAACGAGGAGGACGACGACGACGACAGCAACGACAATGATGACGGCGGCGGCAATGAAAAGCCAACGGTCAGCGGCAAGAAGCGTCCTCACCAAGACGATGTCGCGGGGCCATCCAACAAGAACAACAAGAAGAAGAAGAAGGACTAAATTAAGCATACTGTATATATCTCTGTTTATCCTCTCAATCTCATCGCAGACGGTTAGTAATATGTATTCGACAGAGATCTTCTACATTATCGCCAACAGGTTGGTTTGTTGAACTGTGTGCCCTGACGAGCACACAATTCACAAAAAAGACCATATGGGCTGTCTATAATGATCGCACACAAGTCTGATTACCGACCTGTTTGCCGGGTATCACACACATCTTGTTACGCCGAATCGTTTGTGTTCACCTCACTCATCGCAAATGGTTCATCAGAGTGAACTGTATGCCGTATATCGCACACACCTTGATCTGGCTGCCGCTTTTGTGGTTCTGTCTCATCGCAAACAATTCATACAGATCAACCGTATGCCCCTCATCGCACACGCAACTAAAATCTAAACCGTGTTTGATCTATCATTCATCGCAAATGTTTTGCATCATTCTGGCGGTTTTCATACAGCACCATTTGCGATTATTGCATCGCACACAGTTTATCGAAGGGTCTCTGATCATAGTGTCGTGTTAGCAGCATCCTGCAGTAGTGCCCCTCTACGCCCCTTTCACGTACGCACACAAACTATCTCCAGGTCCTCTAAAAGTACGCCCACAGCACATTCACGCATGTTTCATCTTTCTCTCGCGATATATATAGTGACGATCATTGTATTTGAAGCGAAAGCACGATACGTACATTGGACTTCATAATCCACTCATTACGGTCACCATTTACATTTTGTGGTTATTATACAGTCGCGGGCTCACCGTATAGCTGCGTATTTGCTCAAGACACGACTAGTTGACCAGTTAAACGCTCCACGTGGCACCTCTAGTGTTACATCACATTATCTCACTACCATTGGGCCCACCTGTCGGCGTGTATCTACTCTACACTCTTATAAAAAATAGAGTTGGTGATGATGGTGTGCCTGCCATCCTACAATATAGGCCATCCGATTTATATCTGATGGATAGGAAGGAAACTATGACAATTTTGCAAAAAGGTACCCACACACCTCTCCACATTGCAAATAAGGCCTCCCCTCGTTCATCCTTTTCTCTCACAAGATAAATACTCATACAAATGCATCTTGATGTTACGTGCAACGCACGGGCATCTTGCTACTAAGAATGAAAACAAACGATAAAAACATATTGGACGGTGGTTCGAAGTCATGACCGCGGGCACAGCGGACAAGGTGGCCTTGTATTGGTATGATGAGTCGTCCGTTTTAACACACAGTAGCTGGTGCCGTGATTATACACACACACACACATGCACATGAACTGCATGCATGCAACACTCACACAAACACATGCAACCACGCACGCACGCAACACTCACACGTACACACGCAGCCACGCACGCACGCAACACTCACACGCACACACGCACGCATGCATGCACACACCACACGACCAACACACACTCTCACGCTCAAGAGCTCAACCTACACGTGCATGCGCACACATCAGGCCCTGACAGACACATCCACAACCAGGTGGTTCCCGCGCACGGGTTGGAGTCTTGTCGCGCCTGCATAAATTTGTGTTTATCTGGCCTTTTTCCTATGCTAACTGTCAGGTGGGACCCACAAGGAACATGGTCAATTTAACTAGTCAACATAGTGCCCCGTAGACTATTTGGCCGGTCAACAGCGTGCAATCCGATGCTGAACGGTGAGCAAGTGACCGTATAATCATCGCAAAACGTATATAGTGACCGTAATGAGCGTATTCTGAAGTCCGGTGACCGTATTACGCTTTTCTCTTTGTAGGCCCTCCAAAACTACATGTCTACACGTTCTCGCATGTTACATCTAACAGCTATGCAGTACAGCACTACTACTACACTAACACAATAAATCATATGTATTTTTAGTTTTACTAGATCTCATATTGTTACTTAATTATTAAGTTTGCATACATTAAAATTGCCTTTGAAATGTATGGCCAGTATCATCTACCGCGTGGGAAAAATCCCGCCCTTTCCTGTTTAATCGGGTTTGTATCGATGGATCGTACGAGACAGCAAAATTATAGTAGTACTACAGTACAAGTTACCGTTCACTGGGCCGCCGTGTCGTGTACTCCTCCATCATAAGAGTGGAGAGCTCACTTTCATAAATGTTCTAGTCCCTTTCGCCGACATGTGGGACATAAAGCTACCGGGTCCATGTGCCATACCGAAATACAGTGCAGAGCAGCAGGGGTGAAGCACCCCAGTCATGGCGCCGGCGTAGTAATGAGCAATAAGGCGTCAAATCACAAAGTTGCACTTTTCCCGAAGTTAAGTTGGAGGGACGAAGTAATAATGCTAAAAAAAGAAGTTGGAGGGACGAAGAAACCATCATTTCACTCGTTGCTGAATCCGCTTCTCCCTCATCTTCTTCAAGTTAACCACGTGTTGCTTCTGCCGTTGTTCTGCCTCATGTGGGACGTGGATCGGCTTGGTAAAGCACTGACAAGTGGGGCCGCATGTTAGCAAACCGCCAGGCCAACGTCCTCTAAAAATAAGAAACCTCCCCCGCCATCCGCGCGACAAAATCACCTCCTTTTTACTAATCTTGATACTATAATTTTTTAGATCAATATAATTGAGATTTGTATAGATAGCACACAGGAGCAAAACCAAGTGGTACGGTTAAGGGCATCCACAATGTGTAGCCAAATGTGAAAATAGCTTTTGGCATCGATGGGAACCATTGTGGACGGTGCAGCCAAAGCCAAAAAAATGGAACCGAAGCTCCCTAATTGGTTGATTGAAGGAATAGAAAAATGCAACGTCTCTCCTCTTTCTCCTATGCTTGGACGCATGTACAGTATAGAGCACAGACTCTACTCCCCTGTCCCTTCTATCACAAATCACAAAGCAGGGAGGCGTCAAATCACAAAGCACGGACGAAGCAACCATCATTTCACTCTTCGCTCACTCCGCTTCTCCATCGTCTTCTTCGAGAAACCACCTCACCGCACTAAGCTGGACGGACAACGCTATTGTGTAATACTAGTACATTTACGCGTCCTTTGGTTCAATGGACTTCCTGGATGCAAATAATGCAGTTGTCTCGGCTTGCAGGAGGCACTTGCGAACGGCTTATCGTGGTCTCCCTCAATGGTGTTCTCCGTCGAACGCACTTCGCCAAACCACAATGTTCGAGATATCGTCGACATCACTTCAATGAGGAAGGAAGTCAAATAGTTACTACCTCCATTTTTTGTAAACAAGGCCAGTATATCAAAATTACAATTTGCAGAAGGCCACTAACACTAATCGAGGCAAAATTGATGGGGTTTGCCTCGTAATAGCAACCGAGGACATTAATATACCATTGCATGCATGTGGAAGTGAGAAGGTTGGTTTGCATGGCGCTGCATTAATCAAGCGATGAGGAGTGAGATGGTTAGCTCTTTGGGTGTTGGAGAAAAAATATGCATTAATTAACACGTCAAACGAGGATTTGTATCGATCAATCCCACGAAGGAAAACCCCGCCTTTCTTTTTTAACACAAGTAGTACTCCTACGTACGTACTTGTATCCTGTTTGGGTCTAGGCCTTGCATTGTCATACTTCGCCACACATTTTTGCCAAGCTTGCCTAAAGTTTTCAAAATGAAAAGGAGGTACACTTGCGCACGGCTGTCGCGGTCGCACCGCACCCTCACACAGTCGCTCCTGCACGCTGCAAACCCAACCAAGGGAATGCACCCTCACTAACACGTGCTACCGCATGTGATCAAACCAAACTCAGCCATCCTACCGCTGACACATAATTTTCGTTCATACAGTATGTTTATCCAACCGCATGTTGGGAAAGATCCGTACGACCCGTGCGGTGGTCTGTTGGGGAACAAGAAGAGGTGAGGAAGAAGGGTTAGGAGACGTAGGATATTCATCCAACCACCTGAAATGGTCGACTGACCCAAATGATGGAAGTTAGGTGACTTGCATAAATATATGTTTTTACATAGCAAAAGATCCCTAAAAACAACAATATAAAGAAAAACTATCACTGCTCGCGGAACGAGACGGCCACATTGTCTTTGGCTGCCAGCGCGAACCAGCCATAGCTGCCGACGTGTGTCTCTGCACCGTGGTTGTCCTCGGCCTCCAGCTACTCGTTCACGCGGAGCGTGCGGGCGCTCTGCATGGACGAGAGCACCGCCCGGTTCAAGTCCAGGACGTCCGGTTCCGCCTGCAGGAGGGCCTCGATGGCAGCAGCATCCGCGCGCTCCGCGTCGAGTTGAGCCTCCACCGCCCGGTTCAAGTCCAGGACGTCCAGTTCCGCCTGTAGGAGGGCCTCGATGGCAGCGGCATCCGCGCGCTCCGCGTCGAGTTGAGCCTCCGTCGCCCGGTTCAAGTCCAGGACGTCCGGTTCCACCTGCAGGAGGCCTCGATGGCAGCGGCATCCGCACGCTCTGCGTCAAGTTGAGCCTCTGACGCCCGGTTCACATCCACGACATCCGGTTGCGCCTGCACAAGAGCCTCGATGGCAACAGCATGCGCGCGCTCCGCGTCGAGTTGAGCCTCCGCCTGCCGGTCCTGCTTCAATATCGCCAGGTTGAACCGCTGGTCCACCTGCACCATGGGGGACCCGAACATCGGCACAAAGTCGACGTCCATCGTCTCATACGCATCGGGGGCCTTCTGCGCCGCGACCACCGCCATGAACATTGGATCGGCCCGCTCCAGAGAACTCGGGGATTGGCCCGCTGATACGTCTCCAACGTATCTATAATTTTTCATTGGTCCATGCTGTTATATTATCAATCTTGGATGTTTTATAATCATTTTATAGTCAATTTTATATCATTTTTTGGTACTAACCTATTGAGATAGTGCCAAGTGCTAGTTGATGTTTTTTTGCATGTTTTTTACATCGCAGGAAATCAATACCAAACGGAGTCCAAACGCAACGAAACTTTACGGAGATTTCTTATGGACCAGAAGACACCCAATGGGCCAAGGCAGCGCCTGGGGGATGCTCCGAGGGGAGCACAACCCACCAAGGCGCGCCTGGGCACGCCTGGTGGGTTGTGCCCACCTCGGGTGCCCCCGGACCGCCTCTTTGCTCTATAAATACCCCAATATTCCAGAAACCCTAGGGGAGTTGACGAAAATCAATTCTAGCCGTCGCAGAGTCCACAACCACCAGATCCAATCTAGACACCATCACGAAGGGGTTCACCACTTCCATTGGTGCCTCTCCGATGATGCGTGAGTAGTTCTTTGTAGACCTTCGGGTCCGTAGTTAGTAGCTAGATGGCTTCATCTCTCTCGTTTGATTCTCAATACAATGGTCTCTTGGAGATCCATATGATGTAACTCTTTTTTGCGGTGTGTTTGTTGGGATCCGGTGAACTTTGAGTTTATGATCAGATCTATCTTTTTATATCCATGAAAGTTATTTGAGTTTCTTTGATCTCTTATATGCATGATTGCTTATAGCCTCGTATTTCTTCTCCGATATTTGGGTTTTGTTTGGCCAACTTGATCTATTTATCTTGCAATGGGAAGAGGTGCTTTGTAGTGGGTTCGATCTTACGGTGCTTGATCCCAGTAACAGAAAGGGAACCGACACGTATGTATCGTTCCTACTAAGGATAAAACGATGGGGTCTATCTCTACATAGATAGATCTTGTCTACATCATGTCATCGTTCTTATTGCATTATTCCGTTTCTCCATGAACTTAATACACTAGATGCATGTTGGATAGCGGTCGATGTGTGGAGTAATAGTAGTAGATGCAGGCAGGAGTCGGTCTACTAATCTTGGATGTGATGCCTATATAATGATCATTGCCTGGATATCGTCATGATTATTTGAAGTTCTATCAATTGCCCAACAGTAATTTGTTTACCCACTGTTTGCTATTTTTTCTCGAGAGAAGCCACTAGTGAAACCTACGGCCCCGGGTCTCTTTCTCATATTATTTGCCTTTGCGATCTACTTTTCCTTTGCTTTTATTTTCAGATCTATTAAACTAAAAATACAAAAATACCTTGCTGCGTTTTATTTTATTTGGCGTTCGATTTATCAATATTTACAACTTTTCCCGTCCACGTGCCAATTTCTGGCGCCGCTACCCGAAAGGGATTGGCAACCCCTTTTACACGTCGGGTTGCGAGTATTTGTTATTTGTGTGCAGGTGCTGTTTACATTGTGTTGCTTGGTTCTCCTACTCGTTCGATAACCTTGGTTTCATATCTGAGGGAAATACCTACCGCCGTTGTGCTGTATCATCCCTTCCTCTTTGGGTAAGTACCGACGTTGCTTCAAGCGACATCAAAAGGATTTTTTGGTGCCGTCGCCGGGGAAGATCTTCAACATATACCAGGTTCCTAATCACAAATCTCATCTCCTTGCAATTTGTATTATTTTCCATTTGCCTCTCGTTTTGCTCTTCCCCACTTCACAAAAATTTGCCATTTTATTCGCCCTCTTTTTCGTTCGCCGTTTTCTCGCCAGATCTATCCGTGTTCTTGCCCTCTAGTCATAATGGCTGGCGTGCCCTCTAGTCATAGTCGCTCACCGAATGGAACGCGCTTCGTCTTGCGTTTTCGCTCGCTTGTGGGACCATAGTTGAGAGCAAACCGACGTCCCTCCCCCTCCCCCGCCCGCGTCATTTATACTACTCCCTCCGTTTTATGCGGAGTAAATAAAAACAGAGGGAGTATACTACGGATGAGGATCCCCTGACGTGGCCGAACCCATTGAGTAACTGACATGCGGGGCCTAGCAAGCATGGGCCCGCCAGTGAGTGACCGAAAGGGAGGGTAAGGCAGGGATACCTACGTCAGAGGATCCACTTCCATTACTACTCCCTCCTTCCATATATACAGTGCCTAATGCGTTTTTCGAGGCTAACTTTGACCAAATGTTAGAGTAATAATATATGACATGCAACTTACACAAAGCATACGGTCAAATTCGTATGTGAGGGGAGCTTCCAATGATATAATTTTCACATTATACATCTCATATACTATTAATCTTGTCAATAGTCAAAGGCGGTTTTGAAAAACGCATTAGAGCATGGTTAATAATGTAGCCGACTGTTGGCTACAAAGAGATGCCACCTCACTTAGAGCCATCATAAAAAATACTCATATAAGTAATAGGTTGGCTCTTAGAATTGCTATTAGGTTGGCTCTAAGCATTTAATATTTGCATGAGCAAGGTATATGATTGGACGAGAGTTGCATGCATACTATTTTTTCTTGATCTATGTGTTATAGCCGGGCTGTAGAATAAGAGCCCACTTCACTCTCTCCTCTCTTCTCACTCCTCCAAGTAGGATTTTAATGACATGGCAAGTCTTATAGCCTGCTGACTAGGCCTTATTAGACTTGCTCTTAGGCCCTATATAAATGGAAGGAGGGAGTACTATGAGCACTGCATACTCTACTACATATGTTGTCAGTACTGCAATAGTACTATTGGACAGGGAGCTTAAAAAGTTACTATTGGACTAGCTATACGTGGAGAAATCCTAGTAGGAAGAGAATGCGCGAGAACAAGCACATTGATGTGTTTGAAAACAAATTGGAAACCATCTCTGTTTGAATACAAATCTAGGAGTACGTATGAATCTAACAATATTGATTGGGCGTTGTTGAATGTTGATGCTTTTTTCTGTAAGTTTGATCAAAGTAGAGATACTTTGACTACACATAAAACTTATATGTAAACTAGAAAGGATCGGAGGGAGTATATTGTACGTTCAAAAGAGGAACGAACATTGAATACCCTTTATATATGATTTGCGGATGCTATGACCACCGGTTCAAAATTTTGAATCCGCCTTAGGTATTACACATGCACCCACTCGGTTTCATCTTGGGGTCTGGAGATTGATTGAAAGAGGACTAGGGTGGGTACAATACATCCGTTTCGCTTATGAACATACAATATACTCCCTCTGATCCACACAGACCCCCCCCCGGGGGGGGGGGTCATTTCTATCATAGAAACAGACTAACCCTTTATCTTAACATCAGTCGATCTCGTCAAGATGTGTCGGGGCATGAACCGAATGGGATGTCAAAACTAAGACGGGAAGCGACACATAGTGGAGGCAAAGTGAAACTTTAAACGAATTGTTTTTTTGTATGCATGTTGGACAAATTACAACATTGGAAACACAAGCATGGTCTAGGCCCACATGTGAATGATACTCGACGGAATGTTCAAATGAGGCATGCGGGAGGATGGACTCGACCGGAGGGCGGCATGATCGATGGAGAAGAGGGTTGGAGAGGAATGAGAAATAAGCAACGCCACATGATTATACTTGAATGGCTCGAATAAACAATAAGTTGTCCTGTTTTCCCTTACGTCTTGGTCACGGAGTAAGATACTCCCTCCATTTTTATTTACTCTGCATATTAGGTTTGACTAAAGTCAAACTTCATAAAATTTGACCAAAATTATAGAAAAAATATGAACATTTACAATAGTAAATCTATATGATGTGAAAGTATATTCAATACTGAATCTAATGGTATTGATTTGTCATTGTATATGTTATTATTTCTGTCTATAAACTTTGTCAAAGTTTACAAAGTTTGACTTTGAGCAAAGCCAAAATGCGGAGTAAATAAAAATAGAGGGATGATAACCCACAAGTATAGGGGATCAATTGTAGCTCTTTTTGATAAGTAAGAGTGTCGAACCCAACAAGGAGCAGAAGGAAATGACAAGTGATTTTTAGCAAGGTAATGTCTGCAAGTGCTGAAATTGTAAGTAACAGAGTAGTTTGATAGCAAGATAATTTGTAACGAGCAACTAATGATAGTAGTAGCAAAGGTGCAGCAAGGTAGCCCAATCCTTTTGAGGCAAAGGACAGGCCAAAACGGTTTCTTATGATAAGCAAAGTGTTCTTAAGGGTACACGGGATTTTCATCTAGTCACTTTCACCATGTTGGTTTGAATTGTGTTAGGTACTTTGATAATTTGATATGTGGGTGGACTGGTGCTTAGGTGTTGTTCTTTGTTGAACAATCCTCCTACTTATGATTAACCCTCCTGCAAGCATCCGCAACTACAAGAAAATTATTAAGAATAGATTCTAACCATAGCATTAAACTTTTGGATCCAATCGGTCCCTTACGGAATAGCGCATAAACTGGGGTTTAAGCTTCTGTCACTCTCGCAACTCATCATCTAATTGCTACTCCACAATGCATTCCCTTAGGCCCAAATATGGTGAAGTGCCATGTAGTCGACGTTCACATGAGACCACTAAGGGAATCACAACATACATACTATCAAAATATCAAACACATATCAAGTTCACATGATTACTTGCAACATGATTTCTCCCGTGACCTCAAGAACAAAAGTAACTACTCACAAATGATAATCATGCTCAAGATCAGAGGGGTATTAAATAGCATATTGGATCTGAACATATAATCTTCCACCAAATAAACCATATAATAATCAACTACAAGATGTAATCAACACTACTAGTCACCCACAAGCACCACTCTAAAGTTTAGGTAACAAGATTGAACACAAGAGATGAACTAGGGTTTGAGATGAGATGGTGTTGTTGAATATGTTGATGGAGATTGCCCTCCCCATGATGGGAGAGTTGTTGGTGATGATGAGGACGATAATTTCCCCCTCCGAGGGGGAAGTTCCCCCAGCGGAATCGCTCCGCCGGAGGGCAAAAGTGCTCCTGCCCAAGTTCCACCTCGAGACGGCGGCGCTCCGTCTCGAAAGTCCTCTCCTTATTTTGTCTAGGTCAGAATGACTTATATACCAGAAGATGGGCACCGGAGGTGGGCCTGGGTGAGCACAACCCACCAGGGCGCGCCCAGGTGGGTTGTGCCCACCTGGTGGGCCCCCTCTGGTACTTATTTGCTCCAATATTCTTCATATATTCCATAAAAATTCTCCGTGAAGTTTCAGCTTGTTTGGAGTTGTGCAGAATAGGTAGCCTGGCGTAGCTTTTCCAGGTCCAGATTTCCAACTGCCGGAATTCTCCCTCTTTGTGTATACCTTGCATATTATGAGAGAAAAGGCAATAGGATTACTCCAAAAAGCATTATTATGGATAAAAACATCATAAATAACAGTAAGAAAACATGATGCAAAATGGACGTATCAAAGGAGTACGCAAGGACTAGTATAGTTACTACTGCCGGAACATGGTAAGTTGGACCCCTAAATGTGGGCATGGACCGGGCACACCTCAATTATTCCTTCAAACAGTCGGACACCTACATTAGCAAACCATCCGGCTACTTGTTCAAGTGTTACGCTTCACTAGTTGAAAAGGAAAAGGGTGGTACCGTACCCAAGACCACCACACTTGGGGCGTAACAACTTGGTGTTGTACCACATTTGAACTAGGGCACAAAAACCACCTGTTCTGCGCCTAATGCGCAACGCGGAGCACTGACGCTCGAATTTGGCCAGGAAAACAGGGAAACCGACATGTGGGGCACACCTGCCGGGACGACGTGGCACAGACTAGTCCAATGGAGGAGCTGGCCCACGACCTCCTCGCCACCGGCAACTGTTCATGTGGGTCATGGGGGCCAGCAACATGGCGTAGCTCCCGCACCGCCTCTGGACACGGCAACCGCGGTGAGCGACACGCTCATCGTCGTTGGACATGGTCGGCTTCAGTGTGCCGAGGGTGGCATTAGCACTGTGGCACGACCTGCAGATCGACACCCGGCTCGTCGAGGATGCACGGGGCGCCGAAGTGCGCGCGCGCCGTTACGCATCTGCGGAATGGTGTAGCGCGGCCAACTACATCCCCAGGACCTGAGACCATGCCGGGTCGTCTTGCTTTTTCAATGACATGTGGGGATCGCATGTGAGCAAAGGGCATCTCCAACGTTGCCACGACCGCAGCTGACTACCCTGGCACACCAAAAACCCTCGTCCCTCGCGCCATCGCGCGGTGTGTTCCTAGCCGGCGCTAGCTGCCCGCATTCATGTCGTCCGTCCGTATGCCGTCATTAAGAGGCTCGATGCCTGAGGAACCAACTCCGGCGACTTAATGACGCACCTGGACGCTTGGCCTCACCGGAATGCGCTACTTAAAGCAGCAACGCCCTGCTAAACTCCACACCATAGCGCATCGTCCTGCTACCTGGCACCACATCTGCCATGACCGCGAGCGCAAACGCTCTGCGGGAGAGCTTGTCTTCGGGGATGAAACTCGAGGTCGCCGCCCTCGCTCAAGTCGAAGCCCGCGATGCAATAGCGGCGTAGCCAGACGCGGACGCGACCGCACAAGCGGTGGCCATGCTGGCGGCCGTTGACGGGAGCACCGTCAGCCACGCGTCCTACTTGCCGCCGTCCAACGTTCGGCACCATCGAGGTCGGGGATTCCTCTGAGGATGAGTAGGGCATGGGAGGCCGCAGGGCATGGTGTGCCAACTGGCCGGTCTATCTCCCGTGTTCCACTCTTCCTCGCCGGAGACCACACCTTCACTTCACGGGTCTTGAACCCTGCCGCCGTACATGGAGATTGCAGATGGAGGACGTCGGTCGCTGCCGTAGAATAGGTTTAGGGTCGGGTTTCTTTAATTTTTCTGTCCTATAAAAGTTTGAACTGTAATGAAAATCTGCCGTGTTTGCACTAATCTCGTTCGGTGTATATGAACTTTCACAATAATAGTAAGATATATTGTAGGAGTATATGGAATGATGATTCATTTTTTTGTGTATAAACTTAGAAGGTTTGACCCAAGACAAAGCTAACATGCGAAGTAAACAAACACATAGGGTCTACATACAAAATTTATCTTAGGCACTCCAATAGTACGCCCACTACACATTCACGCATTTCACATCTTTCTACATCTACGGGAACCTACGAAAGGGTTAACATAAATTGCCTCTCTCTCCCCCCTGATTTTCATGCATGGTGGTGGGCCCCTCCCTCCCCCAATCTACAATCAACAGCTCACACGTTTCACATTACGTTAATTACGTCACTGGGATTACGTAGGTGTAGCATTACTCGTCCTAAAAAACCAACTAAGCCAACCTCCCAGCATATTGCGCGGGAAAAGACCCGGCCGCACCATTTTAGTCGGGATTACCGGATTACTAGTAGTAGTATCGATGGATTGCGCAAAGCACCAAGTTTTTTTAGGGGGCGAAGCGCCAAGTTTAAAAGGAAAAAAACATGGTACACTCACAGCACCCCTGTCGCGGTCGCATTGCACCCCACACACGGTCGGTCCTGCACACGGCTCACGCAAACGGAACGCGCTTCGGCTTGCCTCTTCACTGACACGTGGGACTGCACTTCGAAAAACCGACCATGCGCCAAACTCCCCCCGCCCACCGCGCGAAAATACCCCCCAAATCCCAAATTCAACCGTCCTTCGGCCAACTAGCCAATAATATTCCCCAAACCCCCTACCCCCGGGCCCCCTCCACTCCATTCGCTCCGCCAAAGCCGCCCTCCCCGTCGCACCGATACGTCGGCGCCACGGTTCATCGAGGGGACGCACAGCGATCCTCTCGCTCCCACAGTACGCTCTTGTAGACTGTCGTCCTCTAGCCGCGCCGCCACCGCTGGCGACGTTCTTGTGGAGACGCAAGGTGGTCAGCGCCGCCACCGCTGGCGACGTTCGTGTGGAGACGCACAGCGGTCAGCTTCTCCCACGGTACGCGCATTCTAGACTAAGGCCCCGTGCATGTCGGTGTAGCGTTGAATGTTAGCTGATAGACGCTGTTAATCTCACTGTTTGCTGAAGTAGTTTACAGTCAATATGCTCTTCTTAAGAAGCTTTCTTGCCCTGTTCTGCACTCAATCTGCTTAGCTGAGATGGTATGCCAAGCCCGATTAGTTGCTAAAATATCCTGCCATATATTTATTGTGACGTAGATTGCCATGGTCTAGTAGCCAATCTGTTAGGTGAAATAGCTCTACCCCGTTTTATACTCGATCTTTGTTGCTGAGATGGCCTTCGATATTTCGATGGTTGTGTGCTCGGCCTCATTGACTGCTGAAATAGCATGCCATAATTTAGCACTCAAATCTGTTTGTTGAATTAGCTCTACATATATTTCGTTACTTAGATCTGCTTGTCCAAATATCTTGACATAGCTTTAGACATTGACCTAGGTATTTTGTTCGAACTTCATAAAAAGCATATATGTTTTTCCTGTAATATCTAGTAGAAGAACTAATTTGTATGTCTAACATATGGACAAGACTTGGATAACTTCTGCTCAAAGATTCTCCGCTGCATATGTCGAGAGGGTTGAAAACTTCATGAAATTTATCAGAGCTGAGTACGGTGGTCCCAAATCAGATGTGCTCTCAAAGCTCAACTGGTCGCTGCCCAAGCGAAAGAATGATAGACGACCCAAACAATTTTTGGTAACCTTCTGCATCCATTTGAAGATGGTTTCTTGGTTATGGTATCGCAAAATATAACTGATTGGATAACATGTGTTTTTCTGTCAGTTTCCTTGGCCAGTCAGCCCCTGGGAGCTAACGAACCATTGCCCAAGGATGCCATGACGCACCTTGCAATGGTGCATGAAGATGCTCAGAAGGCGATGAAGGGAGTTTTCAAGGCATTATGGCCCGAAGAACAGCATGTGCCCGAAGACATGACGGTCCTTGCCGAGCGTCTGAAGAAAGCTCGGCGCCTAATTCAAACCTGGAAGGTATCTGCATGCCCTGAGGGAGCGAGGGAAGCTTAGGGCATGATCAAGACGTGGTATACTGGCGTGGAGACAACACATCTGGCCGAGGTAGGGCCCATGGGCCCTGATGGGAAAGAAATTCCCACAAGCCTTGTGTATGAAAATGTTATGCTTGTGGCCCGCTTTTCACAGAAAGACTGTTCCCTAGATGTTTTAATAGATGGGCCAGACCAAGTGTAATTGATTGTTTTTGCATGACTCTATGTATTAAAGTAGTTCACGTCATTAATTAATCTCCGCAGCCTAACTATGTCAACCAGCCATCAGCTTCTACCTCCCCGTCCATTGTCCGAGGAGTGTCCCTTACTAGCAGCCGAAGTAATCGGTCCAGATACTTCGGGACAAGGCAATCCGGCTATATGGTTCGAAATACAAGCGTGGGTCGGAAAGTTATGTTATATTACTCTTTAACGTAAGCAACATCTTCCGAGAAAAATAGTTCTTCCAATAGTTCCTTTCCTCAGGTGATTGTGCCGAGCACATTTTGTTCGAAGACGCGTGACCTCGGGGGTAAAGACCCTGGTCGGGGTTTGAAAGACCCCCTCCATTCTATTCCTATGTCATGGCCGACCAATTTGAAAACTTAAGAATGCTAGCTTCCGACTTTGTCCGTCTGAGGTACTACTCCGGATAACCTGGCAGTAACGATCACAGCAGTGCTCCCTTTGCCCCTAACCAAATAATCGGGAACGTAAAGGCAAGCACGGGATCTGGGCAACCCACTTGGCCAAATCTTAAGTCAAATTGATGCATATTTTGGCTTTAGCAACAATAGGGTATAAGAAATGGGATCAACACACGCTTTGAAAAGAACATGCTTTATTTCTTCATGGCCTTCAAGGGAAGACATATGAAATATGCTCCCGAGGTGGCCGAAAACACAAAGTAACGCTAAATTCAAAAAGGAAAGAAAAGGTATGTACATAGGAAGAGGGTGCTCGGGGTTTAGTCATAGAAACATCAGAGCAGCGCGGCGTTCCAAGGGTTGGGTTCTAGGCGCCCGTCCATTGGATCTCGGATTCGATAAGCGCCTCCGATGAGAATCTGGTCGATGATAAATGGCCCATCCCACTTAGGTGAGAGCTTGTGGCTCTGCTTCTCCGGATGTAGTCGCATGACCAGGTCTCCCACGCCGAATTCCTTTGTGCGGGCCTCGCTGCTATGGTAGTGTCTTGCTTGCTGCTGATAAATTATAGAACATGCCCAGGCCACATTACATTCCTCCTCCAAGGCGACGAAGGAATCTTGCCGATCTAGCTTGGCCTCCCGTTCCTTGCACATACGTACTCGAGGTGCTTCATGGATTATGTCGCAAGGGAGTACTACCTCGGCACCGTATACCATAAAGAATGGGGTATATACAGTGGATCGGTTCGGCATGGTGTGGAGCCCATATGAAGGAATCTAGTTCCTCTAACCATTTGCAGTCTGCTTCTTTAAGGGAGCGCACTAGCCTTGGTTTGATACCGCTGAGTATTATTCCATTAGAGTGCTCTACCTATCCGTTTGATTGTGGATGATAGATGGACATGTAGTCAAGTTTTATGCCCATTTTGGCGCACCACGCTTGACCTCCTTATCTATGAAGTTTGTCCTATTATCTACTATGAGACTGTGGATACCGTAACGGTGTGCTACCCCAGAGATGACCTCGATTACTGGGACTGCTCAGGCTGATGTTTACCCAGGTTCAGGCCCTCTTGATGGAGTTAAAAAAATGTCCTGCTCTTGTTTATATTCATGAAGATGTATCAAGTACAGAGTTGATCTACCTCGAGATTGTAAGTTATGTTCTACCTCTAGGGCTAGGCGAATGTAATTGTGGTTCGGTTCCCTCTATGGGCTAAACCCCTCAGCTTATATACACGACAGGCAGGGCATCTAGGGTTACATTAAAAAACAGTAAAATGGAGCTATCTACGCCCTTCCATAGCGATTAGAGCTCTTGAACCGTCCGATGCAGCGTTGGAACGGACCAGATCGTTCAGCCGTCCACGGTGCATCCCAAGGCAGTTTTTACCCGCCACACCATACGTCACGGCCTGCCCAACTTCTCTCTGGGCCGCTGCTCCGATGATCAACCTGGGAGTCCTCTCGTCGGTCGGGCCGAGAACTGTTAATCGGACCTCCATTTTTTTCTCTGGCCCGGTACGGGAGGCTGACACAAAATGCGATGTCCACTGGGAAAACAAGCAGAGCAGAGCAGCAGCCTGGGGAAAGGCGATAGTGCCGCCGCCGTTTCTTGATTGTACCGGACGACTTCCCTGCTTGAGGCAACCTATGCTCTTCTCTACTCCTGCATCTTTTTTCTTCTTATTTCCGGATCAGCCATGCTTGGCCCTTAGGTTTCCTCTACACGCTGATGCTTGTAGACCTTTTGGTGGTTTCTTCCTCATCATGTATTCTCGATATGCTTAGGTGCTAATCTCTCTCTCTCTCTCTCTCTCTCTCTCTCTCTCTCTCTCTCTATGTCCCAGGGATCAGGGCGACGGCGACAACAGGCGAGACAGGGACGGCGACGACAGGGAAGAAGGCCACGAAGGAGGAGGACGAGGAGGTGGTAACCGCGGCTCACCAACACGCGATGCAAGGAAAGGTACGGGCGACGGCTGGGCTTGTGTCCTTACTCCTTAGCACCGTAAGAATAAAGCTTTTGACCCTTCGTTATCTCCGAGCCATGGCGTTCTCTGTATTTGGCCTCTCTTGTTCATTTTGTTGGGCACCTGGGTACTGGGTATGAGAGACAGAGCAAGGATCTAAAGCCGAAGAGGAGGTGTGTGTTGCATGCCCGGAGCCCGCAACCACTTCATAATTTAAACTGATTAAGAGGAAACTTAATCAGGCGGCTTCCATTCTGCCTGGCTCGCTTTAAACTGATTTGCTGCTTGGATGCAAAATACAACGTGCATGCAACAATACAATACCAGGTTTGCTTCAAACGAGCCGTATATATACTTGTTTCATGTCGTGTATAACATGAACATATCTTTTACAACAAATTAATTTCTACGACCTCTTATTTTGAAACCAAGGATATAAATTGCTCGTTTCACCTTAGGTAGAATCATATGATTCAGAATGCTATGACATAAATCAATTCAACTTGATATCTTCTGTCATTCCACGAGATTATTGCTCGCTGTATTTCTATCCATAGCTCGTCTGGAATTTTTCAGTTTCTTTGCTTGAGTTATTAAAGGTTTGCATTGATTATTTTTTCATAAGGTGTGAATTTCCCTTACAAAAACGAATGTTTTTTCGTGGAGAGGTATTTTGTATGGTTTGTTGACTAATGGATATGTTCGCTCTAAGTTTTATCAAATGTAGGTTTCGTAAGTTTTTTCTTTACCTTTGTTACATGACATATGGTTTTGAAATAGGAAGGTTTGGTCTGCACACACTTGACGCGACAGCCAATTCTATGGGTGCAAAGAGTTAAATTCCATGAGAACGTGACATTCCTATTACCATTGAATTTTGTGCAAAAGTAGAAGATGTAGCCTCTATAGTATATAATGTCTTAATTTTTATTTTGCCCATTTTCTTTATGCATCTTCTTTTCATGAATGTGATGTAGGATAAATGTTAAAAAAGGAAAGCATCTACGTGAGTGTTTTAGTTCTGACTTAAACATGCCTAACCATTTGTATCATCACCCACTGTAATTCAAATTTTACGAAGTGATTCTACTGCTCAAGTCCTTTCAAACATTTATATTATTTTGTCAAAATAAACGGGCGCGGCAACGTGCGCCTTCATGATCTAGTAGTCGGTATCCAAGGGATCGCATGGAGGCGGCAGGAGATGTCTTGGAGTATAGGCCATGTCTTCGGTAGAGTCAGTCTTGATCACGCCTAGGCTCACAGCTTCTGGACTCTAGCTTAAAGAGAACGAGGGCCCATCGGCCCATCCAAGGACTACAAAGCTGTATGGTTTAGTACCCCCATATACGGGACACTTTTAGCGATGCTATCGTACATTCACGATGATGGAGCCTTCAATCCACGAAGGGTAACGGTTGCGCGAGTCCACGGAGGGTTCCACCCACGAAGGGTCCACAAAGAAGCAACCTTGTCTATTCCACTATGGCCTCCGTCCACGAAGGACTATCCTCACTCCGGTAGATCTTCATGAAGTAGGCGATCTCCTTTCCCTTACAAACTCCTTGGTTCAACTCCACATGATCTTGGAGGCTCCCAAGTGACACCTAACCAATCTAGGAGACACCACTCTCCAAAAGGTAATAGATGTTGTGTTGGGGATTAACTCCTTGCTCTTGTGCTTCAAATGATAATCTCCTCAACACTCAATCTCTCTCTCACACACACACAGAGAGAGATTTGGCTTGGGTAGGAGAAGGATTGGAGTGGAAAGCAACTTGAAGAGGCTAGAAATCAAGGTTCAAATGGTAGGAATGGAATCTCTTGATCTCAACACATGAGTAGGTGGTTCTCTCTCAGAAAATGAATGGTGAAAGTTGTGTTTCATTCTGATGGATCTCTTAGAGAGTAAGTGGCGGTGGAGGGGTATAAATAGGCAGCACCAAAAATCCAACCATTACAAGCCTTTGACCCAACTCGGTGGCACCGATATGATAATCTCGATGATACCGACTATACCAACTTGGTGGGACCAAACTGCAATGGCTAGGGCAAAACCGCGTCTCGGTAATTCCGATTGATTCATCTTGGTGATTCCGAAATGAAGCGACTTCATTACAGAAGCTTGGCAAGGCCGTCTCGGTGGGACCAAGAACCATTTCGGTCAGACCGAATTGTTAGGGTTTTGGCTATGGCAATGGAATGATCATGTTGGTGGGTTCGGAATAGGTGATATCGGTGGGACCGAAATGATGAATTAAGGTTTGGACAAATGTGTTTTTGGGAAAGTGATTGAGGGTTTTTGGAGCAATATCACTAAGCACTTTCAGCAACAACCTCATCAACAATGTCACATCCCCTTTTAATAGTATTTGCTTTCCTAAGGGACTCAATGTGAACTTGGATCACTAAACCATGAAGAGTCTTAGGGTAACCAATTCTTGTCCTTGACATTTTGAAGGGGTCCACATCCTCATGTCCTTGCCATGCCGCTATTGAACTTATCTGAAATATTCTAGGTAAAAGTATCAGTCCAACAATATGTATGTTGACATTAATTACCAAAACCACCAAGGAAGCAAATGTGCTTTCATGGTGCCTGATTACAAATGATGGGAACCTGTAACTAGATGTCGAGGGGTGCTGACATAGAGTGCGCGACCCACCTCGCTTGCTATGTTACAGGTTAATTAAGACAATGAAAGATACATGCCCACTGGCCACTACTATTGCTAACGAGCGCCTTCAAGCATAGATGAAATGCTAAGCCATCAAATTTACATTACTGTCCTAGTTAATGTTGTCGTTGGACTGCTTCCATCTAAGTGATAATACGTCTTCATCGTCGGAGTGAATCCCCATACGGGTGACTAGCCCGAGTGAACAAACATGTTTCATATCGATTGGTATTTCGGTACTCAGATCACATGGGCATGGGCCCCATGGACCTTAACCACGTTTAGATCCTTGTGGGCCTACCCGGTGGGAGATGACCTCATCATCGACACCGTCCACACCGCACCACACCACTCCTCTACCTCTCCGCCCCCACTTCTCGGGTCCTCTCCTCTCCGGCGACGTCCAGATCACCATGCTGAAGTCATGGCTCTCCGCGGCGATAGGCAGCAGCGGCTCCATGTCTCCCTCTGGATCCGGATCTTGGCACCGCCGCCATCACTCTCCGGGCCCCTCGACCTCCACGGCCACCGACTCCTCTAAGGAGGAAATTGTCATCTTCCAGCGACGAGGAGGAGCCGCCGTAGCAGCCATGTGTCCTCGCAGAGGTGGCAGCGATGGACAAGGAGTACCAACGGTAGCTCGACCCCATGATCGAGCGATCGTCGCCCGTGGTCTGGCGTCGCCGCCGCGCTACCACACGAAGGAGGAGCCATTCTTGCTGCCTCTCTGTCGCATGAAGGCGGAGGCGTCCCCCGCACGCAACCTCGGCATCCAAAACACCGCGTGAAGGACGAGTCAGCGTCGTCAGTGAATAGCCAGTACGCCTGAGGGAGTCCTGGATTAGGGGGTCCTCGGGTGTCCGGACTATTTGATATGGGCCAGATGCTGGGCCCTGAAGATAAAAGCAGAAGACTTCTCCCCCGTGTCTGGGTAGGACTCTTATATGTGTGGATGGCAAGTTTGATGTCCGGATATGTTATTTCCTTCCCCTGCAAACTGACTCTGTGTAACCCTTGGCCCCTCCGGTGTGTATATAAACCAGAGGGTTTAGTCCGTAGAGATCATCAGAATTCTCATAGGCTAGACAGCTAGGGTTTAGCTATTACGATCTCGAGGTAGATCAGCTCTTGTAACCCTATACTCGTTGAATATAATCAAGCAGGACCTAGGGTTTTACCTCCTTTAAGAGGGCCCGGACCTGGGTAAATCATTGGGTCCCCATCATCCCTTGTTACCATTGATCCTCACACGCACAGTTCGGGACCCCCTACCCGAGATCTACCGGTTTTGGTACCGACATTGGTGCTTTCATTGAGAGTTCCATTGTGTCGTCGACAGAAGGATCGATGGCTCACCTTGTCAGCAGCGACGATGCTGTTTCTGGGGAGACTTTTCTCCCTGGTCAACTCTTTGTGTTTGGCGGCTTCGCTCTGCGTGCTAATTCAACTGGTCACCTCGAGCAGATCGGCAGCTACACCCCTGGTCACCAGATCAGGTTTGGAAGCTTCAACTACATGGCTGATATCCGAGGAGACTTGGTCTTTGAAGGGTTCTCGGCCTCGATCGCCGCTCTTCATCCACATGAAGGAGGCCCGTCGGGTCCACCATCAAATTCCACTCAAGGGTCGACGCCCACGCCCGCCCCGGCCTTAGATCTGAAGCGGATCACTTCGTCCGAAGACGGGAGGATAAACCCCGTTGGACTCTATCCCATTACGGAGCTCCCCATCGGAGACCCAGATGAGACCATGCCGTCAGCGGGCCTGGAGTCAAACGGGACTCTCACTGTCATCGGAAAGCCGGACTCGCCTCTGGACGATAACTCCGAACTCTCGAGGTCTGCGTCCATGGAGCTCGGTCAAGTAGTTATTACCGAACCTAGCTCCGCAGGTCCTCAGACACCCGTCCATCTTTCGCTCTTAAACGAGACACTGGACCTAATGCGATCTCTCGCCATCACGGAAGTATCACCTCCAAACTACGCCCAACCCGAACATGGAGCTGAGAGCAGGGAATTTTACGTCCCACCCACCACCCACTTAATAGCCACTGTCGAGGACCTAACCGACATGCTAGACTACGCCTCCGAAGACATCAATGGCATGGACGACGATGTTGAGGCCGAACCAGGCCAGAACCCGCCCGTCACGGGGTGTTGGACGGCCACTTCTACGTACGACGTATACATGGTGGACACACCTGAAAAGAAGGACGACGATGGCACTCAAAACCCAGACGAGGATAAGCCCATCAATGAACCACCAAAGCGCCGACGTCAGCGGCGCTGCTCATGATCGCGTCGGGCAAGGGAAAGCAATACGGACAACGGAGATAATAACACTCTAGACAACATCGAAGGTCCCGATCGCCCTGTTGAGCCTGTGTTTGAGCAGGATGAAAGGGAAGAAGGTCAATACAGCCCCGAACACGCCGATCACGAGGACTCGGAAGACAGTAACTACTTACCTGACTCTGAAGAGGATGTCAGCCTCAGCAACGAAGATTTCATCGTCCCACAAGAACCCCTCGAACAAGAACGCTTCAAGCGACAACTCATCGCCACCGCACGAAGCCTGAAAAAGAAACAACAGCAGCTTCAAGCCGAACAGGATACGCTCAACAACAAATGGACCAAGGTCCTGGCTGCCGAAGAATACGGCCTCGAGCGCCCGACAAAGAGTTACCCAAAACACAGGCTACTGCCACAATTTGACGATGAGGCCCTTGAGCCAATACCGTAAAAATACAAGCAGGCTGACCAACAGGACCGACCACCACGTGGACGGGACAAATCGGCTAATTATGCCGAACACCAGCCCGCACCACCTTGCCGTAGAGGTAAAGAGGCAGTGGATCCGGGCTACACGTACGACTTACGACAAGACCTGGACAATAGAGCCGGCCAGACAAGATCAATCTATGGATCAAGAGGACGCACTCCAATGCGAGATGACGGCCATCAAGCCTGGCACGACAAACATAACCAAACCCGGGGTCAACCCCGAACACAGATGTCATCCGAGCTCTCTCGCGATGTTGCCCGGTATAGAGGTGCCGCACACCCCATGTGCTTTACCGATGAGGTAATGCAACACCAGTTTCCGGAAGGGTTTAAACCCGTGAACATCGAGCCTTACGATGGCACGACAGATCCCGCTGTATGGATTGAAGATTTTCTTCTCCACATTCACATGGCTCACGGAGATGATCTCCATGTCATCAAATACCTCCCCCTAAAGCTAAAAGGACTAGCACGGCACTGGTTGAATAGCCTCCCAGAGAACTCCATTGGCAGTTGGGAGGACTTAGAAGACACTTTTCGGGACAACTTTCAGGGCACTTATGTCCTGCCACTGGACGCTGATGACCTGAGTCACATAGTCCAGCAACCCGGAGAGTCAGCCCGCAAACTCTGGACTCAGTTCTTAATTAAAAAGAACCAAATTGCCGACTGTCTAAACGCCGAAGCCTTAGCGGCCTTTAATCACAGCGTCCGTGACGAATGGCTCGCCTGACACCTCGGTCAGGAAAAGCCAAAGACTATGGCAGCTCCTACTGCACTTATGACCCGCTTTTGTGCGGGCGAACATAGATGGTTGGCTCGTAGAAGCAATAGCACCAGCGACCCCGGCACCTCTGAGGCCAGGGATGGCAATGGAAGGCCACGACGCAGCAAAAATAAGCCTCGGAACAACAATGAAGAAACCGAGGATATGGCAGTAAACGCCGGATTCAGTGGCTCAAAGCCCGGTCAGCGAAAGAAGCCGTTCAAAGGAAATAGAGACGGTCCATCCAATTTGGACAAAATACTGGATAGGCCCTACCAGATTCATGGCACCCCTGACAAGCCTGCCAACCACACCAATAGAAACTGCTGGGTTTTTAAACAGGTCGGTAAATTAAATACCGAACATAAGGGGAAAGGACCTCAAAGTGAGGACGATGATGAGCCCCGCCTTCCGAACACAGGGGGACAGAAAAAGTCCCCCCCCCCCCGAGGTGAAGACCATGAACATGATATATGTCACCCATATCCCCAAGAGGGAGCGCAAGCGCGCATTAAGGGACGTCTACGCCGTAGAGCCTGTCACCCCAAAATTCAACCCATGGTCGGCTTGTCCGATCACCTTTGATCGCAGGGACCACCCAACCAGTATCCGTCACGGAGGTTTGGCGGCCCTGGTCCTCGATCCCATCATCGACAGATACCATCTCACTAGAGTCCTTATGGACGGCGGCAGCAGTCTCAACTTGATTTATCAAGACACTGTCCGTAAGATGGGTGTCGACCCGTCAAGAATCAAGCCTGGTAACACTACCTTTAAAGGAGTAACACCCGGCGTGGAGGCCCGCTGCACGGGCTCCTTAACACTGGAAGTAGTATTCGGCTCTCCAGGCAACTTTTGAAGTGAAGAATTGATCTTCGATATCGTCCCTTTCCGCGGTGGTTATCATGCACTGCTTGGACGAACTGCTTTCGCCCACTTTAATGCAGTCCCACACTATGCTTATTTAAAGCTCAAAATGCCCAGACCGTGCGGTGTCATCATAGTCAATGGAAATATGGAGCGCTCCCTCCGTACTGAGGAGCACACCGCGGCCCTAGTAGCCGAGGTACAGAACGGCCTCATCAAGTCGAACAGCTCATCGGTCATCAAGACCCATGACACCACTAAGCAAGTCCGATCCACATTACAGCACGACAGCTCGGCGGGTCCGGAGCTTGAATAGCAGTTCAGCCTCCGCCGATCGCCCCATAAGCTTGCAGCATACATACCGCGCGTGCATAATTACGCACTTAAAATACCTTGGGCAGCGCCGGAGGCATACCGTGGAAAAGGTCTATAGTACGGCTTGACCCTATTCATACCTTAACCTTTTTTCTCTTTTTCTTTTTTTTTCTTTTCACTATAGGTTCATTAAAAACCTACCTACTCTACGGTTGTACAGGGGCTCCTTTCCAGGTTCCCCTTTCTTGTAGACGACCATCGAATCCTCCTCTCAAAGGATTTCTAACCAAGGAGAAACGGCGAAGATGTGCAGAAGGGCATCATTAAGCCACTATTTTCCCAAAAAGCCCTGTATAAACCTTTCCCTTGCGTAAACTTCCGGCATGTAAAATGGCCTTGGCCTTTAGGCATTATCTGTAATGACACGTCTCAATGTATTAATCAGGGCATAAAGGAAGCAGTTGATCACCACTTTTGTTTGGTACTCATCTATTTTATATTATCATCTGTATTCCCTCCCTAATTCTGACTGCCACACCTGCTTTAGTCTGGCCTTAAACACCGGGGGTTGTATCCGTCCCGGCACATTTTCAAGTCTGAACTCCTATGGGGTACTCTTCGGTGTCCCGGATATTGCATTATATGCATCAGCTCCAAATCATGTCTTTGGTCTATAGTTGGGTTGCCCAGCTTCTATGCTTACCACCTTACGTTCCGCTTGTTCAGCTAAAGTAGTAAAGGGAGAACTACTGCGATTGTATTTCTGGTTCGTCCGGTCAAATACCTCAGTAGAGAAAGCCGAAAACTAACTGTCATGATAAAGCGAGAGCTGATCGGCGATACGATGACTTAGTCTTATACTAAAATTGTTAGCGATTCATGTCGTGTTATACGAGGGGCTGGTCTTCGGCCAGCCGCATGGAACAGGCACCGTAGTCCGGACAGCCGCACACGCACCAGGGGCTAGTACTTAGCTCCACAGTCAAACTCCTATGGCTAAGTGAAAGTAATAAAGCCGCATAGTCTGATTGCCTGGTTCACCTCACGGACGCCTCCTTTACGGACCAAGACGTTGGATAAAGTGCGATCACGCTTTATGCCGAATACCCCCGTAACATTTGCGTGGGGGCTGAAGCTGACGACTAGCAACTTTCAGAAATAAATGGCCGCACATGAGGAAAAATCACTTGAAACAAAAGGCGCAAACATAGATATATTACAAGCCTCGGTTCACAAACATAGCTTTTACAACCCGAATACATCTAATCAAATAACACGTCCTTAGAACATTGGCCCTCTACTATTCGGGCCCCTTCCAGGACATCGTCGAAATACCTCTCCGGCTTCCGATGATCCTTGCCTTCGGGCGGGCCTACGGTCGCCACGTCGGTGGACTTCATCTTTGCCCATTGCATCTTCACATGGGCGAAGGTCATCCGAGCACCCTCTATGCAGGCCGAACGCTTTATAGCATCAATTCGGGGCCGCGCATCGACAAGCCGCTTCACCAAACCGAAGTAGCTGCTGGGAATAGGTTCGGCCGGCCAGAGTTGGACTATTAAGTCCTTCATGGCCAAGCCCGCCACCCTATGCAGCTCCATGAGCTGCTTTAGCTGGTCGTTTAGAGGCGTCGGATGCTCCGACGCAAAAAATTGCGACCAGAACAGCTTCTTGGTCGAGTTCCCCTCCTGGGCTCGGAAGAACTGTGCGGCACCAGCGGCACTCGTCGAAAGATCCACAAATGCGTCTAGAGAACTCCACACTCGTGTGAGCGAAGCATACCTCTGACCTCCAAAAATACTCTGCAAAAGAAAGGCCTTACCAGCCGCTATCTGCTTCGCCTGATGGATCTCCTCGCGAGCACTTCGGGACTCGATCTGCGCCTCTTTAGCATCATGGAGAGCCTTGGCGATTTCGGTCTTTTGGGCCGAAGTCTTCTCCTCCAAGGCCTCGCATTTGCCGATGGCATCCTTCAGCTCCTGCTCAACTTCGGCCACCCGGGCTTCATGTTGGCGGCGGGCGGCCTGCTCAGTCTTTAGTTCTGCAGCCGCTTTGTCAGTGGCTACCTTATTCGCCTCCGCCTCCTTCTTGGCCTGGGCAAGGGCGCCTCGGAGGGTCTTGACCTCGGCTGCGCCAACTATAATCAAAGCATTACATGAGTTAATCTCTGAATATACATATCACTTCTGATATACAACTAAGCTTTTAAACATTATACGCATACCTTGCGTCTCGTCGAACCGCTTGTTAATACGGTCGATTTCTTCATCAGCCACCTGAAGCTTCCGATTGAGTTCGGAAACTTCTGCGGCCTGGGCGGTCGCCGCCAACAGGGAAGCCTGTTGCAACAACAGAGTAATATGTTAACTCTCCCGAATACTATGTGGATCCTCTTTCCGGTTTCTTTCAAACCGGACAGAGCCCCAGGGGCTACTGTCTATACACAGGTATATTCCTCTATATGAAACAAAAACCTTTAGGACATTACGTTGCATACCTCAAAGCCTGTCAGTAGCCTGGTGAAGGCTTCGTTCAGTCCGCTTTTTGCAGACTGAACCTTCTCCACTACCGCACCCATCAAGGTACGGTGCTCCTCCATGATGGAAGCACGTTGCAGTGCTTCCTCTAGAGCGTTCGGCGCCTCCGGATTAGTGGAGGTCGCCGATGGAGCTGATGCTCCTCCCCCCTCTTTCAAAGGGGGCTGCTCACCCGATCCCGAAGCCACATTGGTCTACGGAATGGTGTTCGGTTGGGGCCCGGATTGTTGGGGTCCCAACCGTCGGTTGTCATAGGGGTCGCCTCCCCTAGGTCTTCGGCGACCGAGGTATTTACCTTGGGCGCTTTCTCGACATCCTCGACCGCACCCCTAGGCCAGGAGAGGTCCTTCGGGACAACACCTCGGTGTCATCCAGGGTGACAGACGAGGGGGCTCGTGGTGGCGTCTCGCTCTCTGCCGTCTCGGGTGGCAGAGAGTTCCCCTCCGATAACGGAGTGTTCGGAAGCTCGCGTGGAGGGCTGAGAGGCAAAATAACAAAATAACTTACATAATGGAGATAGGAAGGCCGAAGATAAACAGGGAGTATCTGAATACTTACGATTCAGCCAGGGGCTTCACCCTGGGAGGCTTTTTGGGGACCGGTTCGGCATCTGAGTCCGAACTATCCTGGAGGATCGCCTTTCCTCTCTTGGGCGCCTCCCCTTTCGGGTCTTCGGAGGCCGCCCTCTTGTTCTTCCTCCCCTTATGAGGGGAGTCGCTTTCCACCTCCTCCTCCTCTTCTTCTTCCTCGTCTCCCTCATGGGAGGAAAGGGCTTCAGTCTCTCCGGACACTGCGTCCAAAGGACCCTTGTGGCGGTGGCCGCCCTTGGCCTCCTTGCCCTTCTTCTTCTTGGCCCTCTTCTCCGGCGCTTGATACGGCACCGGGACCAGCATCTCCGTTAGCTGGGGGGTGACTGGGTTCTCCGGTAGCGGCGCCGGACAGTTGATCCACTCCACCTTCGCTGTCCAGCCCTGTACGGAAAGAGGATAATATAATCTTCATCACATCCGAAGTGCTAGCCAAATAAGTCTTCGGAAGAGTTAAGCTTACCGCTGAGGCCGGGTTCTCGCTGTCGAGTCTGATGTCCTCGGTCTTCATCGGCCAACTCTTTTGGGCCTTGAAAAGCTGCTTCCATATATCTTCGTGCGTGGTGCCAAAGAAGCGCTTCAAGGTCCGTGGTTCTTCCGGATTGAACTCCCACATGGGGGAGGTCCGGAGTTGGCAGGGAAGGACACGAGGGAAGAGCATCACTTGGATCACGTTTGTGAGACCAGTGTTTTTGCCCAACACGTTAGAGATGCGCTTCTGCAGCATCATCACCTCCAGCTGGGACCCCCAATCAAGGCCCTTGGCGGTCCATGAGGTGAGTCCCGTGGGGGTCCGGATTTGAAGTCAGGCGTGGCCTCCCACTTGGCGTCGCGGGGTTCGGTGATGTAGAACCACTCCTGCTGCCACACCTTGACTGTCTCCACAAAAGCCCCCTTGGGCCAGACGGCGTTGGGAAGCTTGCTCACCATAGCCCTGCCGCAGTCCGCATGCTGTCCATCGACTACCTTCGGCTTCATATTGAATACCTTGAGCCATAGGCCGAAGTGCGGGGGATGCGGAGTAGAGCCTCACACATGACGATGAACGCCGATATGTGGAGGAAGGAATTCGGGGCTAGATCATGGAAATCTAGCCCGTAATAACACATGAGGCCTCGGACAAAGGGGTGAAGGGGAAACCCTAGCCCTCAGAGGAAATGGGGAATGAATACGACCCTCTCGCCGGGCTCTGGAGTGGGAAGGACCTGATCTTTGTCAGGGAGCCTGTGCGCGATATCCGCGGACAGATAGCCCGTGCTCCGGAGCTCCTTGATGTCCTTCTCGGTAACGGAGGAGGTCTCCCACTTGCCCTTGGAACCGGATCCAGCCATGGCTAGGGAGGGTGGTGGCGGTGGGAAAGATTGAAGTTTGGGGCGCTGGAGCTCAGAGGTGGGAATGCAGGAGCTAGAAGAAGGCGTGGGGGAAAAGGAGGAATCTTTACCCTCTTATAGGCAGTGACATACCAAATGCCCCCCCGCCCCCCCCCCCCCGCCCCCTCAAGCCTTAAAACTCGCCTATTCCCAAAGAGATCGTGCGAAAGGCGCGGTTGGATTACCCAAAACCGTATTGATGAGAATCCCGCAATGGGCGGGCACGATCTCTGTTTTGACAAGACGTGCCAATGAAGGTTGGGCCTCGAAACACGAAACGGGAGGCGTGAAAACGGTTCGGAATGTTAAAAGAGCCAGGCGTGACGCTTCGCCGAAAAAGTTGCCAGTAAAAGGTACTGTTTTATTTTGGCATCTTGCCTTCATGGCTAAGGATTGTATTAATTATACAGAGCCGGATACAGTTCCTTTACGCAGGGAACTATCTTAAAAGGTTCAGGAGAAGGAACCCGCCTTGCGACGCCGAAGACAATCCGCGTGCCGAACACATCGTCATCGAAGACTGGTTTAGGGGCTACTGAGGGAGTCCTGGATTAGGGAGTCCTTGGGTGTCTGGAATATTTGATATGGGCCGGACTGATGGGCTGTGAAGATAAAAGCAGAAGACTTTTCTCCCGTGTCCGGGTAGGACTCTTATATGCGTGGATGGCAAGTTTGACGTCCGGATATGTTATTTCCTTCCCTGCAAAACCGACTATGTATAACGCTTGACCCCTCCGGTGTGTATATAAATCGGAGGGTTTAGTCCGTAGAGATCATCAGAATTCTCATAGGCTAGACAGCTAGGGTTTAGCTATTACGATCTCGAGGTAGATCAACTCTTGTAACCCCTATACTCGTTGAATATAATCAAGTAGGACGTAGGGTTTTACCTCCATTAAGAGGGCCCGAACCTGGGTAAAACAATGTGCCCCCATCGTCCCTTGTTACCATTGATCCTCAGACGCACAGTTCGGAACCCCCTACTCGAGATCTGCCGGTTTTGATACCGACAACGCCCGCATGACCAGCCGCCACGCCACATCTGGCGTGTCAAGGCCGTCAAGGAGGAGGTGCCGCTGGCGATCGCGAAGGAGGGCGGGCGCCTCCTCCGCTACCTCGGTGGCCGTGGCGGCGACAACTCCTCGTCGTCGTGTGGCTTCGTGTTGTCCAAGGAGAGGGCGACCAGGGAGGCGGCGCCTATGAAGGCGTTGGAGATGCCCTTATTTCCCTTGTCTTAATTGAATCCCTTGAAAATAGCAATAGTACTTGAATGGGAAATCAAGCTCCGGTGTGGCTGTACTCGAGCAATAATCTTATCTCCTTCCTGGAGAATCTATAGGGATCGGCGCCTATGAACATGTTCCTGGGTTCCATTGGGAGAGCATTTTATGACGGTAGCTGGTACAGAATAAATTGTTCGTAGTTGAATCACGTCGGGCACTCGTTGGATAGCGAGGTTAACATAAGGCCTTGTACAATGCAAGGTGCTTAGGAGAGGTATTTGGACAAATAAACCAAGCTTTTCTTAAATACCGGTGTTTATTTGTATAGGGCAGATACTTAATTAGGCGTCTTTTCTGTAGAAATTGGCACTGGTGCTTCAGAAAAACCCGGTTTATTTTTCTAAGCAGCTAGCATTGTACAAGGCCTAAGCGGTTGATCGAAATTGCAGTGGTAGGAGGTATTCCATCATTGTTGTTTCACTTTGTGAGGATTGGTAGAGTAGAGACACGGTGCACTAGACGTGGTCGCCACCAACCGAACCATCCCCGAGACTCCGAGAACCCTCGGAAGTCAGATCCGGGATCTTCGTGCCTCCCCAAGTCCGCGAGGCCACCAACCGGACTGCTCTAGTCTGGTCCGGTCTGCCTCGTCTTTCTTTTGATTGCTTGAATGAAATATATACCACTTCCTCAGTTCAAAAAAGCTTGTCTCTTAAATGAATGTATCTAGTATCAAGTTAATGTTAAATAAATTCATTTAAAAAATAAGTTTGAGATAAGCTTTTTCGGACGAAGGAGTACAACGACACGTTTGTTGGGGAGAAAAATATTACTAGTAGTACCATGCAAGTTTTTGTTTCTTTTCGCGACAGTTTACCAGCCCCTTTTTTTAAAGAAATAAACCCGACGAATGATTGACACCGTACGTTGGGCTGCCCTGTCCGCACTCGCTTGAAAGTGAAATCTGAACGTTGACTTACTGCTGGGCGGTGGGAACGTTACCGGCTTCCACGCGAAGGTGTTTCCACCCATGCGATCGGATCGGACTCGTTCTGGTCCGTGTATATGCTTGCTTGCGGTATCATTTCTTTTGACTCTTGAGACTGTAACTACAGCGCAGAATGAAAACCAAGAGTCAGAAGACTTACCTGGACTCGTGCCCTCGTGCGAACTTATCTAGGTTTCCGTGCCTCTCGCCGGCGGCGCTGCCGGTCCACCTTGTTTTCTATGGTCCTTGGACCACGGAGACGCGATGGATCCCGGTCCTTACTGGCGAGAGAGCTTCATTTTTAGTTTTTTTTTTTAGTTTTGTTATGGTTTATGGCATGCTTAAGAAGGTGAGGCGATGATAGCCTCCTGAAGATGGAATAAAGTCCTCTTCGTCAGCCCCCCGTCCAGCATTGTCGGAAAGCATGTGGAGATTTGTCTCCGACAGATCTCGTGGGATTCGGTCGGTGTTTGCCTTCGGTGGATCCAACTGGATCCGGTCTTCATTCGTCTACGTCTGTGTGTCTGCAGGTTGGATCCTTTCAATCTACTCTTCTTTTCATCCACGACGGTTGTTGTTCTTGTGCGTTGGTCCTATGAGACCTTAGCACGACGACTTCCCCACTACCTACTACAACAATGTTTGTCCGACTCTGACGAGGAAGGGGCGATGACAGCGGCGAGCCTTTGACTTCTCCAACAGTTGTAGTCGTCGTTAAGTGGTCTAGCAATCTGAATGTAAAATTTACTTCTAATGTTCTTTGTACAACATTGGCAGCTCATGAAGAGATCAGAAGTTTTTTTTAAAAAAACTACAGCGCATACAGACAGCACCATCACTATCCAGGCGGGGGATCGTACGACTACTACTGGCGTGCCGACTCGCTCGCACGATCACACCTCATCATTGCCCTGGACGCGACGAAAAGAAAGAGAGACGTGGTCCCTCCAGCATGACCGGACCGCGCATCAGCACGGAGAGAGGGCATTCAGGCCAACTCCACCGCGTGACCCCATCCTGTCCGGCCCCGTCCGTTTGGGGTAAAAAGGACAAACCGGGCGGCCCAGCGCGCGGGAGCAAAAGGACTTTTGTCTGTTTTATGTCCGCTTTCGGCCCATCCCCGGCCCAAGTTTGCGCCGGTTTTGGGGTGAAACGGGCAGCGCGCGGACTGGCGGGACGCGCGCGCTTGTCCTCCGCTGGCCCGCCTGTCGGTGGGAGAAACCAAAAACCCCCACGCCCCATTTGGCGCCATTTCCGCAAACACTCCCACGTCCCTCCCGCCGCCCCCTCTCTCCCCCGTCCATGGCCGACGCCCAGCCGAATTCCGGCGGCCTGGCCGTCAACCCGCCCGGAAAGGTGAAGAAGAAGGCGGCCAAGGCACCAAGGAAGCCACGGTCGGAGTGCACGCCGGAGGAGATCGCCAAGTTGGACGCGGAAGCGGTGAAGAAGAGGAGCCGGAGAGCGGTCGTCAAGGTCAATGCCGCCGCGGCCAAGTTCGCCGCCGAGCGCGATGCGATGGAGGCCGCGCGGCGCAAGGCCGCGGCCGACGAGAAGGAGGACATCGTCAACAAAGCGCATGCCACCCTCATGCTTGGCATGGGCCGTCCGACCGGTTTCCCTACAGCGGCCGTCGGCCCGGTGAGCACAGGCTCGTCGGTCGCCCGGCCTGCGCACTGCCAGTCGCCGACGTCGCGGACCACGCCCATGTCGCCCGGCTTTCTTCCGCCAAGGCACGACGGTCACACCCGTTTCTCGGGGTCGCCGGACGTTGGCTTGTTCGCGCCGTCCACACCGCGCCCGGCGGCCGTCATCGACCTCAACGTCACGCCTGGGTCCAGCAGCGGTGGCCGGCCGTCCGTCGAGATGCAAAGCAAGCAAGCACGGGCACCATGCCCCCCCTCCCGCGTCTTGTTTGACGGAATGCCAACACCAACGGCATCGGTCGACGACCCCTTCTACAACTAGTACATGGAGAACGTGATCTTCGAGGCTGGGCAGGGACGTGCCTATGACCCCGAGGAGACCCAAAGTCAGGATGGCCGCGCCCAGTACGTCCCCGATGAAGAGGCCGATGACCATGCTGACTACGACCATGGTGACTCGTGGCATGAAGACGATGACATCTATGTCGAAGGTGATGGTGATGAAGAAGAAAGCAATGACGTTGATATTAGTGGCGAGCCATTGTTCATTGACGAGCTCACCCAAAGAGCGGAAGCACAAAAGAAGAGGAAGAGCATTCACACGGGTTCGTACACTCAAGATGAGGACAAGTTGATTTGCCAAGCTTGGATGGAGATTAGCCAAGATCCGAGGACCGGCGCGCAACAAAAGGGCATTGTTTTTTTGGACGAGAGTCCACAAAACATTCCATGAAAGGAAGATGTTTGAGCCCTACCAATTTACAAGCAACCGTGGCATCGGCTCGATTCAAAAGAGGTGGTTGTTCATCCAACAAGAGTGCAACAAGTATGAAGCCGCATTTGAGAGCGTTGAAGCACGGCCTGTGAGTGGTCTCGGCGTTGGGGACATGGTATGCTCTCCTCTTCCTAGCCCTTTCCTTGCTACGGCCATGAGACTTCGGCCTTGTATATGTTTGCATGTTCACTTGTTGTTGATCATGTGGTGTAGGCATTTCAATCTTTGGAGGCATTCAAGGCCCGGCACAATGACAAGCCGTTCACTCTTACTCATTGTTGGATGATCATCAACAATTGCCCTAAGTTCAAGGACCAATACCGTGAACTTCAAAGGAAGAGAGGCTTGAAGACGGCCAAGTTCGCCGGAGGTGGAGATGGCGAGGCGTTGAAGAGGCCGAGGGGCAAGACCAACTCCAAAGTTGACGACATACATGATGCCTCATCCATGGCATTGCATGACACTTTGCATGGCATGATGTCTCAAAAGGATGTGAGGGACGAGAAGAAGCGGCAAAGCAAGGACGAGCAAATGAAGCAATACCTAGACTTTCAAAGAAAGAAGCTTGAGATGGAGGAGGCGGCCAAGAGAAGGAAGATCGACATGGAGGAGGCGGCCCGGCAAAGGCAGCTCGACATCGAGGCCGACAACGTCAAGGCCAGGCAAAGGCAGCTCGACATCGAGGCCACCAATGCCGCCACCAAAGCAAAGGAGGTGGCCCTTGCGATCATGAGCGTGGACTTGTCGAAGATGAGCGAGAAGACGAGGGCCTGGTTCGAGGCCAGGCAGAAGGAGATGCTCGACGCCGACGGCCTGAACTAGGTCGTCCGATCGGCCGCGGTCGTTCTCTTTGGAGGCTGGCATGGGTGCCGCCCGCTCGCTGGGCCGCTGGCTGTGTGCCGGCGAGAGAAACATTCATTTCGAAGGCCGACTGTGTTGCCGACCGCTGGCTGTGTTGCCGGCGAGGACAACTATTCATTTTGGAGGCTGACTGTGTTGCCGGCCGCTGGCTTTGTTGCCGGCGATGGACGTGTAGGCCGCTGGCTTTGTTGCCGGCGTGATGAACTGGGTCCGTGAACTAGGGCTTGGCATTTGAAACGTTGCTCTTTTTTTTAAATAGACGCGGACAGGATAGGGCAAACGGATGCGGCCGCGCGCTGGGCGCACGGCCACCGCATCCCAGGACAGGCCCGGATACGACCCCATTGACCTACCCAAACGGACAGAATCCGGATAAAACGGACTTCCGTTTGGGGTCCCACGGTGGAGTTGGCCTCATAGATCCCTAGGTGTTCGACCAGACTCTCACCTGCAGTTCCTGTACCGCATGGCACCACGCGGCGCGCATGTGGTCCTGCTTGGGTCCAGAGCCACTCGTGAGCAGATGCGGATCAGGATTAGCACAGCCCAGTCACCACCACGCCCTCATGTCCATATGTCCCAACCACCGCTTCTGTAGTCCTGACGTGCATGGTTACCACCCTCTAATTCTCCAATTGACACGGGTCAGATTACACAACAGCTCCCCTCAGCAACAAAAAAAGATTATACAACTTAACTGCTGGTGTTTTGCTATATCGGGAGATCACGATTAACAAAGAAGAAAAAACAACTCGTCCAGTAAATAAAGGGCGCAAAACAACGATAGAAACTCAAAATGTTATTTTTATTACACACCGACACAGGCAATACTATAGCATCACTGTGGTCTGGGAACATTGGAGGACTACAATGAAAAAAATACTTCATTGAGTTCAATCAAGTCCAAGGAATTAGTGCCATACAACAACTGAAACTTTCTGGTGCTACTTACACCTGGATCAGGCTCGTGCTGAGCTGGAGCAAATTTGTAGCTCAGCATTGCAATGTTGGAAAATTGGGGAATCCCCGGTAGTACCAGCTACTGGAAAACTTGGAAATTTGTTGTTTGACTTGACTTTTTGCTATTTGTACAGGATCACTGAGAGGCTGTATAAATAGGCTCTGGGCGAAAAATGGGGACCGACTTCCTGTCACTAAATAGGCAGCCTATTGATTTTACAAACAACACTTTGCTACTGTAACATGTCAGTTGCCAAACCCAAACGGCGATTTTGTCCTGCTGCCATCTTCACCATACTGTTCGTTCCATTTTCTTAATTCGTTCATACTTGTTGCGTTATGAGAAACAGACGGGCTTACCTGCATAGGGAATACCAATGTAAGAGTAGTAGTGGGAAACACAAAACTTGGTGATTTTAGGAAAATTGATGAGCCTACATACCTTGGCTTTTGCCTGTATAAAATCATCCAATACAAGGGGTCTTAAGTGAGTGCTGTTGCTACTCACACGTCCCTACAGAAGACAGTAAACATGCGAGGAATTAAGAGATGCACACAAGTTTTGATGATTATGAACATGTTCGCATCATGCCGACAGTTAAAAGGGCATAACTACCTTCTTTTCTTCTTCTAGAAGTTCCTGAACTGGCCTGTATGCTGAAGCTATGCATAGGTTCTGCACATTAAACATTTGAATGATTGCACACAAAAACAGAACGGTTTCACTTTCATTCAACTACAGGGAAGAAGGTAATGAATGCTCTTGTTTAATACCTTCAGATCACTTCCTGAATAACCTTCTGTCGCATTAGCAAGTTCATCGAATTTAAAATCAGATTCTAAGTTTTCTTTAGCCAGTAAAATCTTGAGAATTTTCTTTCGGTTTTCCGCATCTGGAAGGCCAACATATATCCTGTACAGAATGAAACAGGTGAACACCTTGCTAGATCAGCATAGCTTGTTTGAAAGCAAAGAGCACAAGAACGTATATTACCGTCTAGGTAAACGCCGTATAACAGCATCGTCTAAATCAAATGGACGATTCGTAGCACCAAGAATAAGGATCCGTTGGTTCTCTTTGGACCTTAGACCATCCCAAGCTGCCATAAATTCATTCCGCATCTTCCTTGTTGCTTCATGCTCAAGTGCACCCCCTCTGGCGCCAAGTAAGCTGTCAACCTGTCATATCAGATGAAATTGCATCATACCAAGAGATTGTTCATAACCAAGGCAGTGGTAAGCATTTTCCTATTGAAATGAGCATACCTCGTCTACAAATATGATGACAGGAGCTAGTCGGCTAGCAAAAGAGAAAAGTGCCTTCGTCAACTTCTCAGCATCTCCAAACCACTGTAAAAGAAAATAGAGCAGTGAGATTTTTGCTTTGAAATAAGCTTGTAGCTGTATGGGATAGTGCAGGTGGATGATCCCATCTTCCAAGGGATCATACAAATCCTTTGTTTGTTCACTGTTGCAAGGGCATATAAGGTCCAAGTAACACAATTTAGCACCTTATGGGAACAGAACAAAAGAACATTATCATGAGTTCCTTCCATCCACCTATCATGAAATTATTCATATCATACATTCAATCAAACACAAGGATGTGCTTTCATCCTGCATCATCGGCTCATCGCATGCTCCAAACACACAGTACAAAGTGAACTAATGGTGTGAACCCTTCAGCATGGTCCAGATTCACAGACAGAAACTTCATGCACTTGATGACCCATCAAATCAGTAGGTTCCCTCATTTCATGTAAGAGAACATGCAACTTTTCAACAAGCAGTACAAAAGAAATACCTCAGCCAGTTAAGTAACATACTCCCTCCATTCACAAATATAAGTTGTTCTAACTTTTTTATGAATCGGATGTATATAGACATGTTTTAGTGTGTTTGTTCACTCATTTCAGTCCGTATGTAGTCCATATTGAAATATCAAAAACATCTTATATTTGTGAACGGAGGGAGTAGTTTATAGTTTACAAGAAAAATTAACCAGATAAGTGTGTTTCCAATTATTGTCTGTCAACCAGGATTTTACATCCAGTTCAGGCGAGCTCTGGTTGGGGACAGATGGGTCGCATGGCTTAGTTTAGTTCAAAGGTTGATGGAGGTCACCTTATCTAACGAGCCTGATTCTTTCCGATGGAGATTAAGCTTCTTCGGGTGTGTGGCTAGGTGGGGTGGAGCCCAATACTGCGGCGCGAATTCGTGTGGGAGTTTGTGCATTACTTTGGGCTATTTGGAACTGTCGAAATGATTTTGTGTTTAACAGAACAAAGATTCAAAAAAGATTGCAAGTTATCTACAGAGCGTCTGGATGGATCCTTACATTGTCATTACTTCACCATGCGGACGTGAGGGAACTTATTGCCTGTGGGTGCAACCCTTGGGAGATGGTAGCACAGGATACGTACAACTGATTTGGATGGCGATCCAGTACTAGGATATGTGTGTAGGCATTTTATCCTATTTTGGCCGGTTGTGGCTTTTGGACTTGTAATTTTGTTTTTGCTTTTGTTGGAGATTGTTACTCGGAACTTTCTAATAAATGGCTTTGTGCATCAAATGATGCAGAGGCCGGGGTATTCCTCCTTCACCCAAAAAAAAAACAGGATTTCGTAAAATTCAAAACTGTTGACCTAGCTTGCAACTAGTAAAACCTACTCCAATATGGTAACTTTCTCTTGCAACTAGTAAAACCTCCTTTTGCAACTATTAAATTTTCTTTGAGCTTGCCTAACAGTATGAATTTCAATTTTGAACTGTGCCTGCTGTTTAAACGAAGTTAAAGGTCCAATATGGTAACTTTCATGAAGGTTAGCCCCAAATACCCATCAAAAAACATGGTTAGCCAGAAAATATATGCCCAGATAGAAAGAAAGAAAATTCATACTGTAATCTGTTCAAACTTCATGTTAGGTGTTTGTAGTTTCCATAACATGTATTCCCTTCGTCGAGCGTTTTTGACACTAGTGTAGTGTCAAAAACGCTCTTATATTATGGGGCGGAGGGAGTAATACACATTATCTCTAAGATCTTTTCTGCAATGAAAATATATGAGCAAGTCAATCAAATTACCTTTGATGTCAATGTAGAACCGGTTATGCTGATAAAATTTGCCCCAGCTTCAGTCGCGAGTGCCTTTGCCAAGAGTGTTTTTCCTGTGCCAGGAGGACCAAAAAGCAAAACACCTTTGCAGGGCTGAAAAGGGTCCAGGTATATAGAAGTCATAAGAGAAATTCAGCTAAGCTCATTTAAGTATCAAAATTTCCAATATGACGAATATTAAAAGCTACAGCTATTGATACACGCAAATTCTTAACGGTTCAGTGAACTGAACTCGAATAATATGTTTTTCTTTTTTTCGAACCATGCAGGAGAACTGCATGTGATCTATTATAGGAGAAGAAAATCACCAGGGGAAAGAACCCCGAAGTACAAACATAGACACGACCTGGGAGGGTAACGAGCCAGCGCCCCACACACACACCACTGACTGAAAACTACACAAGCTACAGGGGGTAGCAAGGACAAAAAAAGATCAATCAATGTGCCTAAGAACCGTAAGAATACTAGTGATGGTTTCAATTGCAGAATACGAACATTTGGTTTAAATATTAAACTTCAAAAGTTAATTGTAAATCAATCATGCTCGTGAAATTAAATATGTTTTTCATGATCAATTACACACTCAACAGAAACTAGCATAGGCACTATCCCTAAACACAAACTAGCATAAGCATACATAAGCAGAAACAGAAACTAGCATTTAGCAGATTAACATTTAAGTGATCAACAACAGCCCAATTTTTGCTATGGATCAACTAGCACAAACGATATGAGCCTACAGATGTATGCAACCAGATAAACCACCACCGGAGTTTGGCGGATTTAACATTTAAGAGATCGAGATTCAATTTTCTGGCTGAGTCAACTGAAAGGATATGAACCAACAGATGTGCACAACCAGATAAACCTTGTTTACACTTGTTAGTTATACTGATACTTGTTTAATACACGGTATGAAATAGATGCTTCAAAGCGGATGGAAATAGTTTAGGATAGTTCCGTAACCTCACTTTTCTCTACTAGACTAACAGTCGGAAAAGATTTGTTCAGTAACGTCTACATCCACATCATATGATCACTAACTACAGATGATGACATTTAAAATTAACTCATGAGTGCCCACCTTGATTTTTACGATATTAAGCAAATATATCTATATTCTGCAAGAAGTCATTGCCACCTTGATTTTCACAATATTAAGCAACTCCTGTCTAGAAGACAGTAATGACTCAAATGCAACATAGGTCCCATTAGCATGCCGACAAAAAAGGTGATGTGTTGGTCTCGCAGGAAAGGAAGTTGTACCCTTAATAAATTGCCATGAGAAAAAAGCTCTGGTCTCCTCATTGGAAGAGCAACGAGCTCGTCCAGTGTCCTCTTGACATCCTCAAGCGCGCCAATATCATCGAATTTCACTCCAATTTCATCAGGAGGTACAACAGAAGATATGAAATTGCGTTCATACTCATCTTTTGCCAAATTCTGTAGATAGGAGACTTATCAGTTTGGATAGGCATATAGGAACAGCAGCTAGTGGCTACGGTTGCAGTAGCAGAAAAGAAAGGTGGGGAAGCTAACTAAGCTAGCAAAATACCTTGAGATTTTGAGAAAGATTCTTAGATTTAGTAACCTGCTCCTTCAGCCTCTCGATGGCTAAATCAAGACTTCACAAAATTGCAAACAATAGTAAAATATCAGAAAAAAAACTATCAAATACACAATTATGCTATTGCGGTTCAAATTGAAGTTAAGTACCTCTCACGTGGAATGGTTAATCTGTCACCCTCAATAGAGGGAAGAACTGTTGATGACAGATAATGACTTCTAGCCCATCCAATAACTTTCGCCGCTTCTGCAATGTGCAATACACTCATTGAGTACTCATCTTACCTCACCTCCACCTTAGAACTGGTGATGGAAATTTATTCCCGTCGAGTAGTGAAGGAACAAATAAGATCAAATTTAGTATTCATAGCCCGTCAAAAGAGTCTGTTAATCTACTTTCCCCTTTCAACTGAAGTCCAGCATAGAAATCAATTCAAAAGGACAAGATGTTCCCACCTGTAACCAGCCAACTACAGCCAGTTACTATAAATCGCAATCTAGCCTTCCAAAGAAAAAAAATTATCTGGTTTACCTCCATGGATTCATCATTCAATCAATCATCAAACTATAAGTACATGTAGAAACATTATATTTCCGGGCAAACAGACTTCACTACAAGGTTTCTATAGCACTAGGATAGTAAGACTGGTAACCAACCGGAGGCCAAATACTGACAACTAGGTGAAACCAGGATTAGTTTCGAAGAAACTAGGTGGCCGGACACCTAGGTGAAATCAGGATTAATTTCGAAGAAACTAGGTGGCTGGACGGCACGTAGTAGGAGAAGAGAAAGTAGAACATAGGTTAGTGATGATGAACAGGAGATAATAGACTGATTAACTTGTCATCATACACAGAGTGTCGCTTACATAGGAGGCTTGCTTCATTACTTGACCCCTAAGTGGTACTAATCCGATCTCTATCCATATTTTGTGTCCTCCATTTTTAAATAATATTCCGCATTTATTTGGATATATTAACTAAGCCCTATATCTGTGCATATAACATAATTTCAGTTACTCCCTCCGTCACAGTTTACACGGCGCCGTGTAAACTGTGACGGAGGGAGTACTTGGAGTTATTCAGAGCCAGGTTTGTGGGCTTGTGGCACTGGCAGTTGCACTTCATTGGCAACAATAATAGTTTACATGAACAGCCATAGAACTATTCCCCAAAACACAACACTAACAGAGTATCAAATGGTTGATAATAGTTCAAACAAAATTTTCAAAAGGAAGGAATATTCTAAATGTGTATGTAAGACACCAGCGTATAAGATGGTGTTTGGTATCAGCCACATGAAAAATGAAAATACTACCTCCTGGAGAATCCTAGTTAAGGATGACCTGCTTTTACATCCCCATAGGCTCAAAATGGAGCCTAAACTGCCATTGAAGACTTAGATTTGCTCCCTAACACAATTCTGTTGTGCATAAGTTTATTATGCTTTGGATCTGTTGTAAATACCACTATAAATTTTTCGAACATCTATAAATTTTTACTGTCAGGGACTCCCCTACTGTTTTTGGTCAAACAAATTGCACAAAAATACAGGATGCCTGAGCTGAAGCATGTTAACATACATACTTTGCTTTGTCAAAACGACACCATCAGACTTCACATGCATAAGCTCCACGCATGATAGTTCATTCTCTTCAAGAACCTGCATTGATTAATCACAATTTACAGGAAGTACATAAGAAAACAGAAATCCAGGAACATTTCCTACAAGAAAATATTTGCAGGAAATTAAATGACCACACAAGCACTGTAACCAGACCTTGTGTAATTCAACGAGGTTATGCCTTGAAATAATAATTTTCCTATCCTCTTCAATCTGGTTATTGAAAACTCTTAGTTGCTCACCTTCCTGTAATAAAATAAACAAAAGACAAGAGTCAGGAGTTTCCCCCACTTGATGAATGTTCTAGGCACAGCAGGTCATGGATTTAACCAAAAACACTGTGATGGCATAATCACATGTTTATGGAGGACCCTCTCATTTATTCGTTTTGCATCGGACAACTTCATATTTATTTCGATTAGCAAAAGAATCTTACCTCTGGAAGGGGAACAATGAAACTGTTTGTGAAGATCTTTGATATATCACTGGGTCTTGAATCGTTTTGTACTTTTAGCCAACGCTTCAGGGACGATGGCTGGATATAGACATTTTAGGTAATTACGTACCAATTTTAGAATATGAGATGGCAACATTACATATATACAAGTAGTTTTGGACAGTATAAAGCAAAAGCAAAATAAGGCTATTGATAAAACTTATGCCTATTTTCTATTGAGCTTTTATAGTTATGCTTATACTGCAATTTATGCTTCATAAGGAGCTAGCTAGTAGTTTTGGTTTTAGTAGCACAATTATAGTTACCTGTGTTCTCTACACATGCTCTACAGAACGCAAAGTGTTTCTCGTCGATCAGCAACTAGAGAAGTTATTTTGTGATTGCACCACATAAAAAAAAGGCCAATATTTGGTGTGTAATTGTAATTTTAGTCAAAACAAACATGTTTTGCAACAGCAAATTGTGTAGTGCAATGCAGAAACTAAAGAAATAACATTATGAGCTTATGCCTTCTAATTTAAGAGCAGATCGCACAAGAAAATACAAAGCTGACGGAGCGAAGTACTCCCTCCGTTCCCAAATATTTGTCTTTCTAGAGATTTCAACAAGTGACTACATACGAAGCAAAATGGGTGAATCTACACTCTAAAATATGTCTACATACATCCGTATGTTGTAGTCCATTTGAAATGTCTAGAAAGACAAATATTTGGGAACGGAGGGAGTAGTTATTTTCTGATTACGAAAAATATATTCCGGATAATAAGCGTGTACATAATATATGTAATCGAATATCGATAATTACCAGTGAAGACAGGCGAGTGAGATTCTGAAACATCAGTGTCGGCTGTAGATGTCCAAAACAAAAATAAGAACTAAGAAAATGTTTTATCAGTTAAAAGTTAAGCACACAAGAATTCTAAAGCTTACAGGTTCCTTATCCTTGTCCTTGGATACTGCTGCCGGCATGTTCTGCCCACATATCATTACTACTGGTCCGGTGAGTTGGTCAAACATTTTGTCTACCTTTTGGATAAACTCCCCTCGATTTGATTTTGGAACTGCTCTAGATAACCACTGGGAACTGTCTGGAAAGTAGACAATGACTGGCTCTAGAGATGGAAGAACCTATTCAAGAATCATAAGCAGGTAAAGGAGCAGGTAAACTTATCAAATGAGACTGGCAAGAAATGAACAAATATTCTGAAGTCTAAGAAAAATATATATGCATAATATATATTTTCACAAATCACCTCACAAAGTGCTTCAATTGCGATATGCCAATCTTCTGATTCAATATCATGGTCATGCGCAATATCTTGAGCTAAATTAAGAGGAAACCAGATGAAGGTGCCTGAAATAATCATATCACAATGTCGATCAACAGAGTAGGGGTATACCATCAACCCAGTAAATAGATGGTTTTGCATTTTCCTCCTTGCTATTTTCGTCACCATCATGCAGCTTCTCTGCAGGAGGGTCAAATATGACAGCTACTTGATCCCCATTGATCTCGTATACTTCTCCCCGCTGCCCATTTGACAGAGTCCTGGAATACGTAAAGTTAGAAACAGTCTTTTATCAGAAAACCGAGAATGTGTACAGGCAAAAAAGTAAGAGAAAACACACTACATTTGTTTATTTTATAGGATACATTGTAAGCAACGCCAAAGGTAAATAACCCTACTCTAGACAAATATGACAGTAAATACAGAAAGAGTGCCAATTCAACTAAGTTACTAAGACATATTTTTCTTGACGCATTTAATATGAATATATTGCAATAATAATAATAATAATAATAATAATAATAATAATAATAATAATAATAATACAGGAAATCCAAAACATGAAATTCAGATTACAATGTTGCCTTGGGACTCAGAACTACCAAGTACCAAAGTCATTTTATCATGTTCCACGCGATAAAGATAGACCCACCCACCTGCCACTAATAAAAGTATACGCATTTCTCGAGCCATCTTGAGTAGGTAATTTCCCCAAAATGATCCTGTGTATATATGGTACATATCAGTGTTAACGTGATGAAGCTCGATTCAGAAGGGAACCACCGTAAAATTAAAAGGTGGTGTAACTTCTGGTATGCAGTACAAATAACAGACAACATGCGCTCCTGAAACCAAGATAGGTGTATTTTTCCAATTTCACCAATACGATGGACAATAATACTGTTACGCTAGATGTGTAGATGGCCAACTCTTAAAGCAAATCCACCCACTAACACAAGACCAAACCCGAACTAGTCCATCATGTGCTTGTGTACACCTCACGTGGAGACATACGGAACACGAGTAGATTCACGTGTGTGCTCCCCCCACCCTTCTCAGCACAAAAACACGCACACAACTATGCGCGGCTGCACACATCATGTGTACTTCATGCAGAGCATGAAACCTTATCATGAAAAGCAAATCGAGAGGAATAGAATCAATATTCAGCAATCACCTCTGATCTGCTTCAACAACTGCCGAGGAACCAACATACTTGACTTTATCTCCTGAAAAGAGGTATTGGAAAGGAACAACATTAGAATTAAACTTCTGCGTTAAAAAAAGCATAGTTAGTACAATTTCCATCCGTAATTAACTGTCGCTGAATGAGTGTATCTAGGCGCATTTCAGTGTGTAGATACACTCATTTCAGCGACAGTTAATTCCGGACGGAGGGAGTACAATGTAGCATGTATTTCTAATTTGGTTTCAGAGTGTTTACTTCTAAAAAGAAGATTGAACTCCAGAGTGGGTGACATTTCATTCAGTGGAGCCAATAGAGGCCTGGCTCAAATGTGTGCCAGGTGAAAGGAAATTACAAATGACGACGCAGATAAGCATAACTAGAACTTGCTTCAAGAGAGTAGGCAAGATGTTTGGTTGTAGATCATCAGATAGTAAGACGGTATACACATTCCCAAGTAATCCAGGTTCAGGATAAAATGCTTTAATTGGATTTAGTATCAGTAAAAAAAAAGATGTCACACATATACATGTACCTGGCAAAATTTCTATGGTCGCTGAGGGTACTTCGGGACAAAAATAATAATTCGAGGTGGCAGCATACCAGAAAAAAAAATCATTAATTCATGATGGAGTGAAATATCACATTACCCCTTTGGAAAGGCCTTTTATCTTCCTCTGACGACTTGGCTGTTTCAGGGGATTCTGATGATGTACCTTCTTCTTCACCAACTACTCTCTAGAAGCACAACCAAATGAAAAGCACTATCAACTACATATACATGTAAAACTAACAAGGCAGTATTGAAGGTACATACTAGGAAGCAGAACTAATGGCTTGTCCTAGCTTGATGTTTTCTCAAAGCAAAAGAAGGCAATTAAAAAAGAAACAGCAGAAATGGTAGCGCACTGAACTTGAATTTTACTAGGTTAACAATGTTTACTTCTCCAGGAATTAGATATACTGTCTCGAAATTCAATATATTAAAATAGGGAGTGACTCTCAATAGTAAACACTTGAGAGGGTACAGCCATGAGTTTGCAGTCAAATATATACAAGTATCGCAGTTTTGAACTGGAGTTAGTTCAAAACTGCGACACTTATTATGGATCGGAGGTAGTAGCATTTTTGGTTGCTGTAACCATTTTATTTATAATAAGTTCAAGTAGCAATCCAAAATCAACAGCATATTTTTGAAACATTCTTGAAGCATAATTTCTCATCGACTACAAAATGGTGTTACAGTTAAATGGAGATTGTTTATTGTCAGATGCTCCCTGCTTTGCGGATATTAAAAGGAACAAAATACAAAGTGATTTTCTGAACAAGAATTACAGTTAAATGAAGATTGTTTATTCTCAGATGTTCCCTGCTTTGCGGACATTAAAAGGAACAAGATACAAAGTGATTTTCTGAACAAGAATTATAAAACCTTCATGGTAGCACAAGACCAAAATATGAGCAAGCATTTATTTATTGGTACGGTCACACATCAGAATGTAATATATCACCTTGGCAAATTCCTCAATAGTACATGGGACCAGCTTCTTGAGGTCATCCACGGACTTTTTGAGTTCTTCCACAGATTTTAGAGCATCCTCGTCATCACTTTCACCTGATTTAGCTTCGTTGCTGCTTGTCCAATCTTCATCACCTTCATCTTCCATCTCAGACTCTGAACCTTCATCTTCTGACTCACCATGCTCATCTTCCTCCTCGCTTTCTGAATAATCTTCCCCAAAATCCTAACAAGTTAGGATTTATTAGGTTTGCAGCTACCCCTTTACATTTTGCACGCAAGGGTTTTCAGTATCTTACATATGGAGCTAGAACACTGCTGTCCAGGACCAGTAGTGGCACCCGCAACTCATGTGCAAGAGCTCTTACCAATCTCTCTCTGTAGAGTTCGGTTCCTACATCAAACAAATCTCAGAATCCAGCATTTGCATCACTAAGCATCCTCCTCTTTACCGGATAATACCTGGCAAGCTCTGGAGCAATATCCTCCTTCCAGAGGATGGTAGCCGAGAGCCATACTCTGACGTGATGCCCTTGTGCCGCAAGTGGGATGCCGTGCACTCTCGCAGCAGCTGCCTTGCATTCTCACTTGCAAATCAAATCAAATAAAACGAATTAGCTTAGTCGTTAGCACGCTCATTTAAGCTTTGTTCAAACAAAACATCGAACAGATGGTGTGCGCATCTCACTTGACGTAGTAGGGGAAATTCTGCCATGTGAGGTTTCCCTTCTCCCACGGTACGACGCGGCGCAGGAACTCGATGCGGAATCTCTCCCGCCTGGTGAGGAACGGCGACTCACGCTTCTTGCAGTCGCTGAGGAATCTCTCGCCGCTCAGCCACTCCTGCTGGTCCCTCTCCCCGAGGCGCGCGTGCTCCTGCTCGCTGCACCGTCCGCTGCTCCCTGCCGCCGCCTCCGCTGCCCCGGCGCCCCTCGCCTCCGCGCTGCCTACGCCGCCCTTGGAACCGTAGAACCGGCACAGCCGCCGCCCCGCATCGCACGGCCTCGGCGCCCCGACTGCGCTGAACCTCCGGACGAGGCAACCGCCGCCACTAGTGGAGATTCCTAGGGAGCTGCACTTGCACCAGAACGGCGGGTGCTGGAGGAGGCAGCGCAACCGCATCGCATGGTGCATCTCGGGCAGCTTCCGAAGCAAATGGGGGGAGGAATTGGCGGTCTAGGGAACGCTAGGTCCCGGAGTTGGGCGGCAGCGGCGATGAGGACGGGATGGTTCTGTGGGGAGATTGGCAACCGGACCCGTGTGTGGGCGGCGGAGACGGTGGCGCGCGACCGGCCGCGACGGAGGGGAGGGAGACGGAGATACCACGGCAACCGGTTCGGCTAACCGCTTCTCACGCCTTACCGCTCTTGCTTGTGAAGTTGGGAGCATCTGGGTTGTGAGCCTTTGGGCTGGGTTGTATGGGCTTTTACTCATAACACAGCTGAACCCTGATTTCTTTCCTTTCTTTTTCCCTCTTGCTGCCCTCTTAGGGCATCTTCAAGGCGGACCCACAAACAGCCCGCATCCATCCAGATCGCGTTGTTCGAACCGTGATAGCCATCTAACGCGGGTCTATACCGGTCCGCGCGTGGTCCGAACGTGATTTTTCCCGCAAACCGGAGATAAAATGGGAAGGTTTGCAGGTGTCCGGACCGATCCCACGCCTGCTTCTGACCCCTCTGGCCCACCAAAAACCCCACCCTCATCCCGGCGCGCATCCCACCCGACGCCAGCTGCCCGCTTCATGCCGATGTAGAGCGCGCCGCTATGCATTGAAGGCGGCTCAGGGCAGACGGGACTTCTCACTGCCTCCGCCATTGAAGGGGCTCACCGGCCGAGGGCGCAATCCGTTGCACATCCGGCTGAACACGCCTCCTCGCCGCATTCATACACCTCCATTAAACCCGCGTGGAAGCCGAGAAACCTACTCCGGCCACACGTCCACTCATGAGCAGGCCGATATTAAACATAACGCCGGTCGAGCTCCTCATGTCCGTCCTCTATTTAAACGAGGCTAGATGCCAGGCATCGCACCCCTCCGTCGCTCCCCCATCTCCTCCTTCACAATTTTCTCCACTCTTCTGATGGCTTCCAAAGAGCAGGTCTCCGGCATACAAGCCGGTTGGGTGGCCGGCCGAGCCCGCCGGACACGAGCAAGGCGGCTCGCTGCTCCAGCTCCCGCGCCTGGCCCAATGGAGCAAGTTGCCGCCCCAAGCCGCCGCGTGGTTCAGCAACTCGCCGCTCCAGGCCAACTCGGTGAGGAGTGGCGAGTTGCTCCACACTGACACGGCAGCACGGGCATCGCGGCATCCAGTGCCTGCGACCGTGCCATCCGTTGTTGACGCGCGCAGAGCCGCGCCATGCACCTAGAGAAAGAAGTCGGCTGTGCGGATGTGGACGAGGTGGCGGCCAGCACGTCCGTGCCCGCCTCCATCATCAAGGAGAAGTAGAACACATGAGGCCGCCGCCGCTTGGGTCCCAGGAAGGGCATCGCTGGATACCCGGTCTATTCTCCTTTATCTCAGGCCATCCTTAGCACCCGCCTGAGCTCCACGGAAGCACCCTTCCCCTCCGTCTGAAGCACCCTCTTTGCCGCTCCGGTAAGTAGTGCAGCCGGACATAGGGAAGATATGAAGAACATGCCTTCGGGGCTCTTGGCAGTTCGGTTATTCCGGGCTGCCAGACATGGGGAAGACAAGCTGTAGTCGGCCATAGACTAGTGTAGTGTATCTGTGTCATGGGAGTGGGAGTGGAACTCCGCGCAACCGTCGTGCACATAGTTTTAGCTTTTTAGTTGAAAATATGTCCAAAACGTAACCGTTCTGGTCCGGTTTGTATGAAATCTGTCATGTTTGTACGAAATCTGGTCGTGTTTGCATGAATTTCGTGCGGTTTGTTGAAAAGGAGTTTGAAATATGTGTGGCTAGTATTGGATGTCGACTTCCCGCATCCATGTCCACGGTCGGATGCGAGAGGAAATTTGTGGGTTGCCGTTAAAGATGCCCTTAATAGTCAACTCTATGCTAGCTAGCTCTGGTCGCGATGTTTGGTTGATCAATAGATGGTTATGGTTTCCTGACCATGGACATTGGATGTCATTGATAACGGGATCACATCATTAGGAGAATGATGTGATGGACAAGACCCAATCCTAAGCATAGCACAAGATCGTGTAGTTCGTTTGCTAAGAGCTTTTCTAATGTTAAGTATCGTTTCCTTAGACCATGAGATTGTGCAACTCCCGGATACTGTAGGAATGCTTTGGGTGTACCAAACGTCACAACGTAACTGGGTGGCTATAAAGGTGCACTACAGGTATCTCCGAAAGTGTCTGTTGGGTTGGCACGAATCGAGACTGGGATTTGTCACTCCGTATGACGGAGAGGTATCTCTGGGCCCACTCGGTAATGCATCATCATAATGAGCTCAATGTGACTAATGAGTTAGCCACGGGATCATGCGTTACGGAACGAGTAAAGAGACTTGCCGGTAACGAGATTGAACAAGGTATAGGGATACCGACGATCGAATCTTGGGCAAGTAACATACCGATAGACAAAGGGAATTGTATACGGGATTGATTGAATCCCCGACATCGTGGTTCATCCGATGAGATCATCGTGGAACATGTGGGAGCCAATATGGGTATCCAGATCCCGCTATTGGTTATTGGCCGGAGAGGTGTCTCGGTCATGTCTGCATGGTTCCCAAACCCGTAGGGTCTACACACTTAAGGTTCGGTGATGCTAGAGTTGTTATGGGAAATAGTATGTGGTTACCGAAGGTTGTTCGGAGTCCCGAATGGGATCCCGGACGTGACGAGGAACTCCGGAATGGTCCGGAGGTGAAGATCGATATATTGGACGAAGGGTATTGGAGTCCGGAATTGTTCTGGGAGTACCGGGTGACGACCAGCGTGACCGAAAGGTGTTTCGGAGGCCCCGGCAAGCGTTGGGGGGCCTTATGGGCCAAGGGGAGGGGCACACCAGCCCACTAAGGGGCTGTGCGCCCCTCCCAACCCCTCTCACGTAACGTGGAGAGGCGGGGGCGCCTCCCCTAGGGCAGCCACCCCTCTCGGCTTGGGGGGCAAGTTTCCCAGGGGTGGGGGCGCCCAAACCCATCTAGGGTTTCCCCTGTGGCCGCCGCCCCACCTCTAGGGAACCCTAGGGCGCCTCCTCCACCCCCTTCCCCCTATATATAGTGAGGGAGAGAGAGGGCGGCAGCACCCCTTGCCTGGCGCGGCCCTCTCCTCCTCCAACTCCTCCTCCTCCGTAGTGCTTAGCGAAGCTCTGCCGGAGAACCACGAGCTCCATCGCCACCACGCCGTCGTGCTGCTGGAGTTCTCCCTCAACTTCTCCTCTCCCCTTGCTGGATCAAGAAGGAGGAGACGTCCCCGGGCTGTACGTGTGTTGAACGCGGAGGCGCCGTCCGTTCGGCGCTAGATCAGATCTTCCGCGATTTGAATCGCCGCGAGTACGACTCCATCAACCGCGTTCTTGTAACGCTTCCGCTTAGCGATCTTCAAGGGTATGAAGATGCACTCCCTCTCTCTCGTTGCTAGCATCTCCTAGATTGATCTTGGTGACACGTAGGAAAATTTTGAATTATTGCTACGTTACCCAACAGTGGCATCATGAGCTAGGTCTATGCGTAGATTCTATGCACGAGTAGAACACAAAGTAGTTGTGGGCGATGATTTGTTCAATTTGCTTGCCGTTACTAGTCTTATCTTGATTCGGCGGCATTGTGGGATGAAGCGGCCCGGACCGATCTTACACGTACACTTACGTGAGACAGGTTCCACCGACTAACATGCACTTGATGCATAAGGTGGCTAGCGGGTGTCTGTCTCTCCCACTTTAGTCGGATCGGATTCGATGAAGAGGGTCCTTATGAAGGGTAAATAGAAATTGGCATATCACCGTTGTGGCTTTTGCGTAGGTAAGAAACGTTCTTGCTAGAAACCCATAGCAGCCACGTAAAACATGCAACAACAATTAGAGGACGTCTAACTTGTTTTTGCAGGGTATGCTATGTGATGTGATATGGCCAAAAGGATGTGATGAATTATATATATGTGATGTATGAGAATGATCATGTTCTTGTAATAGGAATCCCGACTTGCATGTCGATGAGTATGACAACCGGCAGGAGCCATAGGAGTTGTCTTAATTTATTGTATGACCTGCGTGTCAATGAAAAATGCCATGTAATTACTTTACTTTATTGCTAACCGTTAGCCATAGTAGTAGAAGTAATAGTTGGCGAGACAACTTCATGAAGACACGATGATGGAGATCATGATGATGGAGATCATGGTGTCATGCCGGTGACGAAGGTGATCATGCCGTGCCTCGAAGATGGAGATCAAAGGCGCAAGATGATACTGGCCATATCATGTCACTTTATGATTTGCATGTGATGTTTGTCATGTTTACATCTTATTTGCTTAGAACGACGATAGCATAAATAAGATGATCCCTCACTAAAATTTCAAGAGATGTGTTCCCCCTAACTGTGCACCGTTGCGAAGGTTCGTTGTTTCGAAGCACCACGTAATGATCGGGTGTGATAGATTCTAACATTTGCATACAACGGGTGTAAGCCAGATTTACACATGTGAAACACTTAGGTTGACTTGACGAGCCTAGCATGTACAGACATGGCCTCGGAACACAAGAGACCGAAAGGTCGAACATGAGTCGTATAGTAGATACGATCAACATGGAGATGTTCACCGTTGATGACTAGTCCGTCTCACGTGATGATCAGACACGGTCTAGTCGATTCGGATCATGTATCACTTAGATGACTAGAGGGATGTCTATCTAAGTGGGAGTTCATTAAATAATCAGATGGACTTAATTATCATGAACATAGTCAAAAGGTCTTTGCAAATTATGTCGTAGCTTACGCTTTAGTTCTACTGTTCAAGATATGTTCCTAGAGAAAATTTAGTTGAAAGTTGATAGTAGAAATTATGCGGACTGGGTCTGTAAACTGAGGATTATCCTCATTGCTGCGCAGAAGGCTTATGTCCTTAATGCACCGCTCGGTGTGTGAACCTCGAGCATCGTCTGTGGATGTTGCTAACATCTGACATACACGTTTTGATGACTACGTGATAGTTCAGTGCGTAATGCTAACGGTTTAGAATTGAGGCGCCAAAGACGTTTTTGAAACGTCGCAGAACATATGAGATGTTCCAAAGACTGAAATTGGGATTTCAGACTATTGCCCACGTCAAGAGGTATGAGACATCTGATAAGTTTCTTAAGCCTACAAACTAAGGGAGAAAAGCTCAATCGTTGAACATGTGCTCAGATTGTCTGAGTACTACAATCGCTTGAATCGAGTGGGAGTTAATCTTCCAGATGAGATAGTGATGGTTCTCCATATCACTGCCACCAAGCTATTAGAGCTTCGTGATGAACTATAACATATCAGGGATAGACATGATGATCCTTGAGCAACTCGCGACGTTTGACACCGCGAAAGTAGAAATCAAGTAGGAGCATCAATTGTTGATGGTTAGTAAAACCACTAGTTTCAAGAAGGGCAAGGGAAAGAAGGGATACTTCATGAAACGGCAAATCAGTCGCTGCTCTAGTGAAGAAACCCAAGGTTCAACCCAAACCCAAGACTAAGTGCTTCTGTAATGAGGGGAACGGTCACTGAAGCAGAACTACCCTAGATACTTGGTAGATGAGAAGGCTGGCAAGGTCGACAGAAGTATTTTGGATATACGTTATATTACTGTGTACTTTACTAGTACTCCTAGTAGCACCAGGGTAATAAATACCGGTTCGGTTACTAAGTGTTAGTAACTCGAAATAAAAGGCTACAGAGACTAGCTAAAGGTGAGATGACGATGTGTGTTGGAAGTGTTTCCAAGGTTGATGTGATCAAACATCGCACACTCCCTCTACCATCGGGATTGGTGTTAAACCTAAATAATAATTATTTGGTGTTTGCGTTGAGCATAGACATGATTGGATTATGTTTTTCGCAATACGGTTATTCATTTAAGGAGAATAATGGTTACTCTGTTTATTTGAATAATAACTTCAATGGTCTTGCACCTAAAATGAATGGTTTATTGAATCTCGATCGTAGTGATACACATGTTCATGCCAAAAGATATAAAATAGTAATGATAGTACCACATACTTGTGGCACTGCCATTTGAGTCATATTGGTATAAAACGCATGAAGAAGCTCCATGTAGATGGATCTTTGGACTCAGTCGTTTTTGAAAAGACTGAGACATGCGAACCATGTCTATTGGTAGATATGCATGAAGAAACTCCATACAGATGGATCGTTTGGACTCACTTGATTTTGAATCACTTGAGACATGCAAATCATAACACATGGGCAAGATGACTGAAAGGCCTCGTTTTCAGTAAGATGGAACAAGAAAGCAACTTGTTGGAAGTAATATATTTTGATGTGTGCAGTCCAATGAGTGCTGAGGCACGCAGTGGATATCGTTATGTTCTTACTTCACAGATGATTTGAGTAGATGCTAAGAATATTTACTTGATGAAACACAAGTCTGAATTATCGAAAGGTTCAACTAATTTCAGAGTGAAGTTGAAGATCGTCGTGACAAGAGGATAAAATGTCTATGATATGATCATACAGATATCTGAGTTACGAGTTTGGCACACAATTAAGACATTGTGGAAATTGTTTCACAACTAATACCGCCTGGAACACCATAGTGTGATGGTGTGTCTGAACATCATAACTGCACCCTATTGGATATGGTGCATACCATGATGTCTCTTATCGAATTACCACTATCGTTTATGGGTTAGGCATTAGAGACAACCGCATTCACTTTAAATAGGGCACCACGCAATTCCGTTGAGACGACACCGTATGAACTATGGTTTAGAGAAACCTAAGCTGTCGTTTCTTAAAAGTTTGGGGCTGCGACGCTTATGTGGAAAAGTTTCAGGGTGATAAGCTCGAACCCAAAGCGGATAAATGCATCTTCATAGAATACCCAAAACAGTTGGGTATACCTCCTATTTCAGATCTGGAAGCAAAAGTGATTGTTTCTAGTAACGGGTCCTTTCTCGAGGAAAAGTTTCTCTCGAAAGAATTGAGTGGGAGGATGGTGGAGACTTGATGAGGTTATTGAACCATGACTTCAACTAGTGTGTAGCAGGGCACAGGAAGTTGTTCCTGTGGCACCTACACCAATTGAAGTGGAAGCTTATGATAGTGATCATGAAACTTTGGACCAAGTCACTACCAAACCTCGTAGGTCGACAAGGATGCGTACTACTTCAGAGTGGTACATAATCCTGTCTTGGAAGTCATGTTGCTGGACAACAATGAACCTACGAGCTATGGAGAAGTGATGGTGGGCCCGGATTCCGACGAATGGCTCGAGGCCATAAAATCCGAGAGAGGATCCATGTATAAAAACAAAGTATAGACTTTGGAAGAACTACTTGATGGTCGTAAGGCTGTTGGGAGCAGATGGATTTTAAAAGGAAGACAGACAATGATGGTAAGTGTCACCATTAAGAAAGCTCGACTTGTCATTAAGATGTTTTCCGACAAGTTCAAGGAGTTGACTGCGATGAGACTTTCTCACTCGTAGCGATGCTAAGAGTCTGTTGGAATTATATTAGCAGTTACTGCATTATTTATGAAATCTTGCAGATAGGATGTCAAAACATTGTTTCCTCGACGATTTTCTTGAGGAAAGGTTGTATGTGATACAACCAGAAGGTTTTGTCAATCCTGAAAGATGCTAACAAGTATGCAAAGCTCCAGTGATCCTTCTAAGGACTGGAGTAAGCATCTCGGAGTTGGAATGTACGCTTTGATGAGATGATCAAAGATTTTGGGTTTATACAAAGTTTATGAGAAACTTGTATTTCCAAAGAAGTGAGTGGGAGCACTATAAATTTTTTGATGACTATATGTTGTTAACATATTGTTGATCAGAAATGATGTAGAATTTCTGGAAAGCATACAGGGTTATTTGAAAAGTGTTTTTCGATGGAAAACCTGGATTAAGCTACTTGAACATTGAGCATCAAGATCTATAAGGATAGATCAAAAACGCTTAATAATACTTTCAAATGAATACATACCATGACAAGATTTTGAAGGAGTTCAAAATAGATCAGCAAAGAAGGAGTTCTTGGCTGTGTTACAAGGTGTGAGTATTGAGTAAGACTCAAGACCTGACCACGGCAGAAGAGAGAGAAAGGACGAAGGTCGTCCCCTATGCTTTAGACGTAGGCTCTACAGTATGCTATGTTGTGTACCGCACCTGAAGTGTGCCTTGCCATGAATTAGTCAAGGGGTACAAGAGTGATCCAGGAACGGATCACATGACAGCGGTCGAACTTATCCTTAGTAACTAGTGGACTAAGGAATATTCTCGATTATGGAGGTGGTAAAAGAGTTCGTCGTAAAGGGTTACGTCGATGCAAACTTTGACACTAATCCGGATGACTCTGAGTAGTAAACCGGATTCGTATAGTAGAGCAGTTATTTGGAATAGCTCCAAGTAGCGCGTGGTAGCTGCATCTACAAGATGACATAAAGATTTGTAAAGCACACACGGATCTGAAAGGTTCAGACCCGTTGACTAATAACCTCCCTCACAAGCGAGATATGAACAAACCCCATGGGTGTTGGATTCATTACAATCACATATTGATGTGAACTAGATTATTGACTCTAGTGCAAGTGGGAGACTATTGGAAATATGCCCTAGAGGCAATAATAAAATGGTTATAATTGTATTTCCTTGTTCATGATAATTGTCTATTGTTCATGCTATAATTGTATTAACTGGAAACCGTAATACATGTGTGAATACATAGACCACAACATGTCCCTAGTAAGCCTCTAGTTGACTAGCTCGTTGATCAATAGATGGTTATGGTTTCCTGACCATGGACATTGGATGTCATTGATAACGGGATCACATCATCAGGAGAATGATGTGATGGACAAGACCCAATCCTAAGCATAGCACAAAATCGTGTAGTTCGTTTGCTAAGAGCTTTTCTAATGTCAAGTATCGTTTCCTTAGACCATGAGATTGTGCAACTCCCGGATACTGTAGTAATGCTTTGTGTGTACCAAACGTCACAACGTAACTGGGTGGCTATAAAGGTGCACTACAGGTATCTCCGAAAGTGTCTGTTGGGTTGGCACGAATCGAGACTGGGATTTGTCACTCCGTATGACGGAGAGGTATCTCTGGGCCCACTCGGTAATGCATCATCATAATGAGCTCAATGTGACTAATGAGTTAGCCACAGGATCATGCGTTACGGAATGAGTAAAGAGACTTGCCGGTAACGAGATTGAACAAGGTATAGGGATACCGACGATCGAATCTCGGGCAAGTAACATACCGATAGACAAAGGGAATTGTATACGGGATTGATTAAATCCCCGACATCGTGGTTCATCTGATGAGATCATCGTGGAACATGTGGGAGCCAATATGGGTGTCCAGATCCCGCTATTGCTTATTGGCCGGAGAGGTGTCTCGGTCATGTCTGCATGGTTCCCAAACCCGTAGGGTCTACACACTTAAGGTTCGGTGACGCTAGAGTTGTTATGGGAAATAGTATGTGATTACCGAAGGTTGTTCGGAGTCCCGGATGAGATCCCAGACATGACGAGGAACTCCGAAATGGTCCGGAGGTGAAGATCGATATATTGGACGAAGGGTATTGGAGTCCGGAATTGTTCTGGGAGTACCAGGTGACGACCAGCGTGACCGAAAGGTGTTTCGGAGGCCCCAGCAAGCGTTGGGGGGCCTTATGGGCCAAGGGGAGGGGGCTGTGCGCCCCTCCCAACTCCTCTCACGTAACGTGGAGAGGTGGGGCGCCTTCCCTAGGGCAGCCACCCCTCCCGGCTTGGGGGGCAAGTTTCCCAGGGGTGGGGGCGCCCAAACCCATCTAGGGTTTCCCCTGTGGCCGCTGCCCCTCCCCTAGGGAACCCTAGGGCGCCTCCTCCACCCCCTCCCCCCTATATATAGTGAGGGAGAGAGAGGGCGGCAACACCCCTTGCCTAGCGCAGCCCTCTCCTCCTCCAACTCCTCCTCCTCCTCCGTAGTGCTTAGCGAAGCTCTGCCGGAGAACCACGAGCTCCATCGCCACCACGCCGTCGTGCTGCTGGAGTTCTCCCTCAACTTCTCCTCTCCCCTTGCTGGATCAAGAAGGAGGAGACGTCCCCGGGCTGTATGTGTGTTGAACGCGGAGGCGCCGTCCGTTCGGCGCTAGATCGGATCTTCCGCGATTTGAATCGCCGCGAGTACGACTCCATCAACCGCGTTCTTGTAACGCTTCCGCTTAGCGATCTTCAAGGGTATGAAGATGCACTCCCTCTCTCTCGTTGCTAGCATCTCCTAGATTGATCTTGGTGACACGTAGGAAAATTTTGAATTATTGCTACGTTACCCAACAATGCCCACCTCGGGTGCCCCCTGAACTGACTCTTTGCTCTATAAATACTCCAATATTCCAGAAACCCTAGGGGAGTCGACGAAAATCAATTCCAGCCGCCGCAGAGTCCAGAACCACCAAATCCAATCTAGACACCATCACGGAGGGGTTCACCACTTCCATTGGTGCCTCTTCGATGATGCGTGAGTAGTTCTTTGTAGACCTTCGGGTCCGTAGTTAGTAGCTAGGTGGCTTCCTCTCTCTCGTTTGATTCTCAATACAACGGTCTCTTGGAGATACATATGATGTAACTCTATTTGCGGTGTGTTTTTTGGGATCTGATGAACTTTGAGTTTATGATCAGTTATATCTTTTTATCCATGAAAGTTATTTGAGTCTTCTTTGATCTCTTATATGCATGATTGCTTATAGCCTCGTATTTCTTCTCAGATATTTGGGTTGTGTTTGGCCAACTTGATCTATTTATCTTGCAATGGGAAGAGGTGCTTTGTAGTGGGTTTGATCTTACGGTGCTTGATCCCAGTGACAGAAGGGGAACCGACACGTATGTATCGTTGCTACTAAGGATAAAATGATGGGGTCTATTTCTACATAAATAGATCTTGTCTACATTATGTCATTGTTCTTATTTCATTACTCCGTTTCTCCATGAACTTAATACACTAGATGCATGCTGGATAGCGGTCGATGTGTGGAGTAATCGTAGTAGATGCAGGCAGGAGTCGGTCTACTAGTCTTGGACGTGATGCCTATATAATGATCATTGCCTGGATATCGTCATGATTATTTGAAGTTCTATCAATTGCCCAACAGTAATTTGTTCACCCACCATTTGCTATTTTCTCGAGAGAAGCCACTAGTGAAACCTACGGCCCCCGGGTCTCTTTCCCATATTATTTGCCTTTGCGATCTATTTTATTTGCCTTTTATTTTCAGATCTATTAAACTAAAAATATAAAAATACGTTGCTGCAATTTATTTTATTTGATGTTCGATCTATCAATATTTACAACTCTCTCACGTCTGTTTGCCTACCTTGAGCGTCGCTACCCGAAAGGGATTGACAACCCCTTTTATACGTCGGGTTGCGAGTATTTGTTATTTGTGTGCAGGTGCTGTTTACGTTGTGTTGCTTGGTTCTCCTACTGGTTCGATAACCTTGGTTTCATCACTAAGGGAAATACCTACCGCTGCTGTGATGCATCATCCCTTCCTCTTTGGGGAAATACTGACGTAGTCTTAGCAGACATCACTGACCACATCTACAACAAAATTGAGAGATATGTACAGAGATGCGGCCAGCTCTCAAACCTGTAGGTAGGGCTTTTCCGGAGAAGCCTCCATGCAATAGTCTTAACTCTGGGAACTATCGTCTTTTGCTTCCAAATCGGGTTGAGAAATTTTTAATCTGCAAAGAAACATGAGAAGGAGCAGATCTAAGATTAGCGTGAATGTCCTGCAAGCACAATTTGTAAGTGGATTTGGAAGTACAATTTCCATTAGGAGTTAGATCCCAGCAAAGAATATCTCGACAGTCCTCTTGGATAATACCATTTTGTATAATAGCAGTAGCAAGAGGCTGTTGGAAAAGAGAAGAAATCATATTATTATCCCAAATTTTGGTCCCAGGAAGCCAAAGATCTTTAACAAAGAGAGCACCAGGAGGCTGAACAATACGATGATCATAAACAGTAGTCCGAAGAGAGCACCAGGGAGTGCTCCATATAGAAACATTACCTTGAGTGAATTGGTAGAAACAATGAGCTTTGAGTTTTGGAAGCATTTTAAGGATGGCAGACCAAAAAGCATATTTAGGGGTGGATGTGTGATACGTCTCCAATCTATCTATAATTTATGAAGTATTCATACCATGTTTACAACAATTTTATATGGTTTTGGTATGATTTGCATGGAACTAACCCGGACTGACGCTGTTTTCAGCAGAACTACCGTGGTGTTGTTTTTTGTGCAGAAATGAAAGTTCTCCAAATGAGCTGAAACTTCTTGGCGATTTTTTTTGGAACAGAAGAGACCCCCGAAGCTTCGTTGGTGGGCCAGAAGAGCCACGAGGAGGGTACAACCCACCAGGGCGCGCCTGGTGGGCCAGGCTCGCCCCGGTGGGTTGTGCTCACCTCGAGGCCCATCTTCGCGTGAAACCAACGCCAAAAAATCCTATAAATCGAGAAACCATCAGAAGTAACCCTAGATTAGAAGTTTCACCACCGCAAGTGTGAGGACCCTGATCCTAAGTCACATCGATCTAGCATGTAACACATCATTTCACTTTGTGGCCTCACGCACGGTATTCCCACGGGAGCCACCTTACCTGGCCCGGGACCGTTTGCGCCTTTTGGCTCACGTATATGATAGCGTCGCTAGCATCCATATGACAGAGAACCCGAGCCGACATGACTAATCGTAAACCCAAGGTGGCACTAACTTATAGGGACAGACATACATGACCCAGCAACGAACGTGTCGATCATCAACGTATGAACCCAAGTCGTAGCAAGCTACAAGGACTTAAAGGAACAACGCGTGATATTTCCCTGAAGGGACAGACACAGGAACGAAGAAGGTCACATGCCGGCCAGCCTAAGTGTTCCGGAGCAGTAGCAAGCTACCATGGCTCAGTCGAAGCACTAGGAGACATTTCCCGGTAAGAGAGGCTACCAAGAATAAACAACTAGGTTGTCGGATCCCACACATACCATGCATTTCAATAACATACACACAATATGCTTGATATGTGCAAATACAACATGGCATCACAACAAAACTCTATGACTCAAGTATTTATTCATTAGGCTCCAAGGAGCCAGATATTACAAACATGGGTCTGATGACCCAGCATTCAAGTCATACAAGCAATAAGCACATGCGGAAGCTTAATTTGTCTGAGTACAGACAACTACAAATGAAAAAGGCTGAGAAGCGTGACTATCTACAAGACCCTGCTGAAGGAAATATGCCCTAGAGGCAATAATAAAGTTATTATTTATTTCCTTATATCATGATAAATGTTTATTATTCATGCTAGAATTGTATTAACCGGAAACATAATACATGTGTGAATACATAGACAAACAGAGTGTCACTAGTATGCCTCTACTTGACTAGCTCGTTAATTAAAGATGGTTATGTTTTCTAACCATAGACATGAGTTGTCATTTGATTAACAGGATCACATCATTAGGAGAATGATGTGATTGACTTGACCCATTCCGTTAGCTTAGCACTTGATCGTTTAGTATGTTGCTATTGCTTTCTTCATGACTTATACATGTTCCTATGACTATGATATTATGCAACTCCCGTTTACCGGAGGAACACTTTTGTGTGCTACCAAACGTCACAACGTAACTGGGTGATTATAAAGGTGCTCTACAGGTGTCTCCGAAGGTACTTGTTGGGTTGGCGTATTTCGAGATTAGGATTTGTCACTCCGATTGTCGGAGAGGTATCTCTGGGCCCACTCAGTAATGCACATCACTATAAGCCTTGCAAGCATTGTAACTAATGAGTTAGTTGCGGGATGATGTATTACGGAATGAGTAAAGAGACTTGCCGGTAACGAGATTGAACTAGGTATTGAGATACCGACGACCGAATCTCGGGCAAGTAACATACCGATGACAAAGGGAACAACGTATGTTGTTATGCGGTTTGACCGATAAAGATCTTCGTAGAATATGTGGGAGCCAATATGAGCATCCAGGTTCCGCTATTGGTTATTGACCGGAGACGTGTCTCGGTCATGTCTACATTGTTCTCGAACCCGTAGGGTCCGCACGCTTAAAGTTCGATGACGGTTATATTATGAGTTTATGTGTTTTGATGTACCGAAGGTAGTTCGGAGTCCCGGATGAGATCGGGGACATGACGAGGAGTCTCGAAATGGTCGAGACATAAAGATCGATATATTGGACGACTATATTCGGCCATCGGAAAGGTTCCGAGTGATTCGGGTATTTTTCAGAGTACCGGAGAGTTACAGGAATTCGCCGGGGAGTATATGGGCCTTATTGGGCTTTAGGGGAAAGAGAGAGGAGAGGCTGCGCGCCCCCTCCTTCCTTCTCTTCTCTTTCCCCTTTCCCTCACTCCTACTCCTACTACTTGGAAGGGGGGAATCCTACTCCCGGTGGGAGTAGGACTCCTCCTAGGGCGCGCCATAGAGAGGGCCGGCCCTCCCCCTCCTCCACTCCTTTATATACGGGGAGGGGGGCACCCCTTGGAGACACAACAATTGATCCTTTGGATCTCTTAGCCGTGTGCGGTGCCCCCCTCCACCATAGTCCACCTCAATAATATGGTAGCGGTGCTTAGGCGAAGCCCTGCGTCGGTAGAACATCATCATCGTCACCATGCCATCGTGCTGACGGAACTCTCCCTCGAAGCTTTGCTGGATCGGAGCTCGCGGGACGTCATCGAGCTGAACGTGTGCTGAACTCGGAGGTGCCGTGCGTTCGGTACTTGGATCGGTCGGATCGTGAAGACGTACGACTACATCAACCGCGTTGTGCTAACGCTTTCCCTTTCGGTCTACGAGGGTACGTGGACACACTCTCCCCTCTCGTTGCTATGCATCACCATGATCTTGCGTGTGCGTAGGAAATTTTTGAAATTACTACGTTCCCCAACAGTGGCATCCGAGCCAGGTTTTATGCGTTGATGTTATATGCACGAGGAGAACACAAGTGAGTTGTGGGCAATACAAGTCATACTGATTACCAGCATGTCAAACTTTGGTTCGACGGTGTTGTTGGATGAAGCGGCCCGGACCGACATTACGCGTACGCTTACGCGAGACTGGTTCTACTGACGTGCTTTGCACACAGGTGGCTGGCGGGTGTCAGTTTCTCCAACTTTAGTTGAACCGAGTGTGGCTACGCCCGGTCCTTGAGAAGGTTAAAACAACACTAACTTGACGAACTATTGTTGTGGTTTTGATGCGTAGGTAAGAACGGTTCTTGCTCAGCCCGTAGCAGCCACGTAAACTTGCAACAACAAGGTAGAGGACGTCTAACTTGTTTTTGCAGGGCATGTTGTGATGTGATATGGTCAAGACGTGATGAGATATAAGTTGTTGTATAAGATGATCATGTTTTGTTGAAGTTATCGGCAACTGGCAGAAGCCTTATGGTTGTCTCTTTATTGCATAAGATGCAAGCGCCAAATAATTGCTTTACTTTATCGCTATGCGATAGCAATAGTTGCAAGAGCAATAGTTGGCGAGACGACCATGTGACGACACATTGATATAGATCAAGAAGATGGAGATCATGGTGTCATGCCGGTGACGATGGAAATCATGACGATGCTTTGAAGATAGAGATCAAAGGCACAAGATGATGATGGCCATATCATGTCACATATTTTGATTGCATGTGATGTTTATCTTTTATACATCTTATTTTGCTTAGTTCGACGGTAGCTTTATAAGATGATCTCTCACTAATTATCAAGGTACAAGTGTTCTCCCTGAGTATGCACCGCTGCGAAAGTTCTTCGTGCTGAGACACCACGTGATGATTGGGTGTGATAGGCTCTACATTCAAATACAACGGGTACAAAACAGTTGCACACGCGGAATACTCAGGTTAAACTTGACGAGCCTAGCATATAACAGATATGGCCTCGGAACACTAAGACCGAAAGGTCGAGCGTGAATCATATAGTAGATATGATCAACATAGTGATGTTCACCATTGAAACTACTCCATCTCACGTGATGATCGGACATGGTTTAGTTGATATGGATCACGTGATCACTTAGAGGATTAGAGGGATGTCTATCTAAGTGGGAGTTCTTAAGTAATATGATTAATTGAACTTAAATTTATCATGAACTTAGTCCTGGTAGTATTAGCATATCTATGTTGTAGATCAATAGCTCGCGTTTAGCTCCCCTGTTTTATTTTTGATATGTTCCTAGAGAAAACTAAGTTGAAAGATGTTAGTAGCAATGATGCGGATTGGATCCGTGATCTGAGGTTTATTCTCATTGCTGCACAGAAGAATTATGTCCTTGATGCACCGCTAGGTGACAAACCTATTGCAGGAGCAGATACAGATGTTATGAACGTTTGGCTAGCTCAATATGATGACTACTTGATAGTTTAGTGCGCCATGCTTAAACGGCTTAGAATCGGGACTTCAAAGACGTTTTGAACGTCATGGACCATATGAGATGTTCCAGGAGTTGAAGTTAATATTTCAAGCAAATACCCAAGTTGAGAGATATGAAGTCTCCAACAAGTTCTATAGCTAAAAGATGGAGGAGAATAGCTCAAGCAGTGAGCATGTGCTCAGATTATCTGGGTACTAAAATCGCTCAAGTGAAAAAGCCCAAGTATAGACCTAAGCCTGAAACTGAGTGCTTCTACTGCAAAGGGACTGGTCACTGGAAGCGGAACTACCCCAAGTAATTGGCGGATAAGAAGGGATGGCAAAGTGAACATAGGTATATTTGATATACATGTTATTGATGTGTACTTTACTAGTGTTTATAGCAACCCCTCAGTATTTGATACTAGTTCAGTTGCTAAGGATAGTAACTCGAAACGGGAGTTGCAGAATGAACAGAGACTAGTTAAGGGTGAAGTGACGATGTGTATTGGAAATGGTTCCAAGATTGATATGATCATCATCGCACACTCCCTATACTTTCGGGATTAGTGTTGAACCTAAAATAAATGTTATTTAGTGTTTGCGTTGAGCATGAATATGATTGGATCATGTTTATTGCAATACGGTTATTCATGTAAGTTGGAGAATAATTGTTGTTCTGTTTACATGAATAAAATCTTCTATGGTCATACACCCAATGAAAATGGTTTGTTGGATCTCGATCGTGGTGATACACATTTTCATAATATTGAAGCCAAAAGATGCAAAGTTAATAATGATAGTGCAACTTATTTGTGGCACTGCCGTTTAGGTCATATTGGTGTAAAGCGCATGAAGAAAATCCATGCTGATGGGCTTTTGGAATCACTTGATTATGAATCAGTTGATGCTTGCGAACCATGCCTTATGGGCAAGATGACTAAGACTCCGTTCTCCGGAACAATGGAGCGAGCAACTGACTTATTGGAAATAATACATACTGATGTATGCGATCCGATGAGTGTTGAGGCTCGTGGCGGGTATCATTATTTTTTGAACTTCACAGATGATTTGAGCAGATATGGGTATATCTACTTGATGAAACATAAGTCTGAAACATTTGAAAAGTTCATATAATTTCAGAGTGAAGTGGAAAATCATCGTAACAAGAAAATAAAGTTTCTACGATCTGATCGCGGAGACGAATATTTGAGTTACGAGTTTGGCCTTCAGTTAAAACAATGTGAAATAGTTTCACTACTCACGCCACCTGGAGCACCATAGTGTAATGGTGTGTCCGAACGTCGTTACCGTACTTTATTAGATATGGTGCGATCTATGATGTCTCTTACCGGTCTACCACTATCGTTTTGGGGTTATGCATTAGAGATAGCTACATTCACGTTAAATAGGGCACCGTCTAAATCCGTTGAGACGACACCGTATGAACTATGGTTTGGCAAGAAAACTAAGCTGTCGTTTCTTAAAGTTTGATGTTGCAATGCTTATGTGAAAAAGGTTTCAACCTGATAAGCTCAAACCCAAATCGGAGAAGTGCGTCTTCATAGGATACCCAAAAGAAAATGTTGGGTACACCTTCTATCACAGATCCGAAGGCAAGATATTCGTTGCTGAGAATGGAACCTTTCTAGAGAAGGAGTTTCTCTCGAAAGAAGTGAGTGGGAGGAAAGCAAAACTTGATGAGGTAATTGTACCTTCTCCCGAATTGGAGAATAGTTCATCACAGAAATCAGTTCCAGTGATGCGTACACCAATTAGTGAGGAAGTTAATGATGATGATCATAAAACTTCGGATCAAGTTACTACAGAAGTTCGTAGATCAACCAGAGCACGATCCGCACCAGAGTGGTACGGTAATCATGTACTAGAAGTCATGTTACTCGATCATGATAAACCTACGAACTATGAGGAAGCGATGATGAGCCCAGATTCCGCGAAATGGCTTGAGGCCATGAAATCTAAGATGAGATCCATGTATGAGAACAAAGTATGGACTTTGATTGACTTGCCCAATGATCGGCGAGCCATTGAGATTAAATGGATCTTCAAGAGGAAGACGGACGCTGATAGTAGTGTTACTATCTACAAAGCTAGAATTGTCGCAAAAGGTTTTCGACAAGTTCAAGGTGTTGACTACGATGAGAGTTTCTCACTCGTATCTATGCTTAAGTTTGTCTGAATCATGTTAGCAATTGCCGCATTTTATGAAATATGGCAAATGGATAAACAAAACTGCATTCCTTAATGGATTTATTAAAGAAGAGTTGTATATGATGCAACCAGAAGGTTTTGTCAATCCTAAAGGTGCTAACAAAATATGCAAGCTCCAGCGATCCATCTATGGACTAGTGCAAGCATCTCGGAGTTGGAATATATGCTTTGAGAAGTTGATCAAAGGATATAGTTTTATACAGACTTGCGGTGAAGCCTGTATTTACAAGAAAGTGAGTGGGAGCACTACAGCATTTCTGATAAGTATATGTGAATGACATATTGTTGATCGGAAATAATGTAGAATTATTCTGCAAAGCATAAAGGAGTGTTTGAAAGGAGTTTTTCAAAGAAAGACCTCGGTGAAGCTGCTTACATATTGAGCATCAAGATCTATAGAGATAGATCAAGACGCTTGATAAGTTTTTCAATGAGTACATACCTTGACAAGATTTTGAAGTAGTTCAAAATGGAACAGTCAAAGAAAGAGTTCTTGCCTGTGTTACAAGGTGTGAAATTGAGTAAGACTCAAAGCCCGACCACTGCAGAAGATAGAAAGAGAATGAAAGTCATTCCCTATGCCTCAGCCATAGGTTCTATAAAGTATGCCATGCTGTGTACCAGATCTATTGTATACCCTACACTTAATTTGGCAAGGGAGTACAATAGTGATCTAGGAGTAGATCACTGGACAGCGGTCAAAATTATCCTTAGTGGAATAAGGATATGTTTCTCGATTATGGAGGTGACAAAAAGGTTCGTCGTAAAGGGTTACGTCGATGCAAATTTTGACACTGATCCGGATGACTCTAAGTCTCAATCTGGATACATATTGAAAGTGGGAGCAATTAGCTAGAGTAGCTCCGTGCAGAGCATTGTTGACATAGAAATTTGCAAAATACATACGGATCTGAATGTGGCAGACCCTCACAAGCAAAACATGATCACACCTTAGTACTCTTTGGGTGTTAATCACATAGCGATGTGAACTAGATTATTGACTCTAGTAAACCCTTTGGGTGTTGGTCACATGACGATGTGAACTATGGGTGTTAATCACATGGTGATGTGAACTATTGGTATTAAATCACATGGCGATGTGAACTAGATTATTGACTCTAGTGCAAGTGGGAGACTGAAGGAAATATGCCCTAGAGGCAATAATAAAGTTATTATTTATTTCCTTATATCATGATAAATGTTTGTTATTCACGCTAGAATTGTATTAACCGGAAACATAATACATGTGTGAATACATAGACAAACAGAGTGTCACTAGTATGCCTCTACTTGACTAGCTTGTTAATTAAAGATGGTTATGTTTCCTAACCATAGACATGAGTTGTCATTTGATTAACGGGATCACATCATTAGGAGAATGATGTGATTGACTTGACCCATTCCGTTAGCTTAGCACTTGATCGTTTAGTATGTTGCTATTGCTTTCTTCATGACTTGTACATGTTCCTATGACTATGAGATTATGCAACTCTCGTTTACCAGAGGAACACTTTGTGTGCTACCAAACGTCACAACGTAACTGGGTGATTATAAAGGTGTTCTACAGGTGTCTTCGAAGGTACTTGTTGGGTTGGCGTATTTCAAGATTAGGATTTGTCACTCCGATTGTCGGAGAGGTATCTCTGGGCCCACTCAGTAATGCACATCACTATAAGCCTTGCAAGCATTGTAACTAATGAGTTAGTTGCGGGATGATGTATTACGGAACGAGTAAAGAGACTTGCCGGTAACAAGATTGAACTAGGTATTGAGATACCGACGATCGAATCTCGGGCAAGTAACATACCGATGACAACGGGAACAACGTATGTTGTTATGCGGTTTGACCGATAAAGATCTTCGTAGAATATGTGGGAGCCAACATGAGCATCCAGGTTCCGCTATTGGTTATTGACCGGAGACGTGTCTCGATCATGTCTACATTGTTCTCGAACCCGTAGGGTCCGCACGCTTAAAGTTCGATGAAGGTTATATTATGAGTTTATGTGTTTTGATGTACCGAAGGTAGTTCGGAGTCCCGGATGAGATCAGGGACATGACGAGGAGTCTCGAAATGGTCGAGACGTAAAGATCGATATATTGGACGACTATATTCGGACATCGGAAAGGTTCCGAGTGATTCGGGTATTTTTCGGAGTACCGGAGAGTTACGGGAATTCGCCGGGGAGTATATGGGCCTTATTGGGCTTTAGGGGAAAGAGAGAGGAGAGGCTGCACGCCCCCCCAAGGCCTAGTCCGAATTGGACTAGGGGGAGGGGCTGCACCCCCTACTTCCTTCTCTTCTCTTTCCCCTTTCCTTGACTCCTACTCGTACTACTTGGAAGGGGGGAATCCTACTCCCGGTGGGAGTAGGACTCCTCCTAGGGCGCGCCATAGAGAGGGCCGGCCTCCCCCTCCTCCACTCCTTTATATACGGGGAGGGGGCACCCCTTGGAGACACAACAATTGATCCTTTGGATCTCTTAGCCGTGTGCGGTGCCCCCCTCCACCATAGTCCACCTCGATAATATCGTAGCGGTGCTTAGGCGAAGCCCTGCGTCGGTAGAACATCATCATCGTCACCACGCCGTCATGCTGATGGAACTCTCCCTCGAAGCTTTGCTGGATCGGAGCTCGCGGGACGTCATCGAGCTGAACGTGTGCTGAACTCGGAGGTGCCGTGCGTTCGGTACTTGGATCGGTAGGATCATGAAGACGTACGACTACATCAACCGCGTTGTGCTAACGCTTCCGCTTTCGGTCTACGAGGGTACGTGGACACACTCTCCCCTCTTGTTGCTATGCATCACCATGATCTTGCATGTGCGTAGGAAATTTTTGAAATTACTACGTTCCCCAACACCTGCCGAGGGCACAAGATCGTAGCTGAGGTAACAAGCTAAACGTCGAAGTCCACGCGGAACTACTAGTGAGATTGAAGTCTCTCCGCAAAAACATAAATTAAGCAAACGTGAGTACAAATGTACCCAGCAAGACTTACATCAGAACTAGCTACATATGCATCAGTATCAACAAAGGGGGTGGTGGAGTTTAACTGCAGCAAGCCAACTTTGACTCAGTGGCTATCCTGAACTACGTCTGCAAGTAACTCTTTTGGGGTGGTGCACACGAGTCCACATATTCACCAAATCAATACACCACTATGGGTCCACTCCCGTCTCCCTACGAGAACGCCATCCATAGCACTCACGCTTATCTTGCGCATTTTAGAGTATCCACTTTCACTTGTCTATGAACTGTATAAGCAACCAAGTAGTCCTTTACCGCGGACGCGGTCATTCAAATAGATGATGTTAACCCTGCAGGGGTGTACTTCTTCACACACGCTCTCACCACTTACCGCCGTTTACATGACATTTACTCGGCAACCTTCAAGCGGAAACCCAATGAGGGTGTCGGCCACGACCTGACTAACCACACAAGTCTCTAGTCCAGATTTATTGCCTATTCAGGTTCCATCCGCGGGGAGTCCGGCCGAGGTTTCCACTACGGCCCCGAACGATGTGTGCAGGGTTCCCGGGTCACCAAACGGGCGACTCGGTACACCGGGCCACGTGCCTACCGCATCATATCCCACCCCTAGGGTCAGCACTGTGCACGGCCTCAAGCATACTACAAACACCAGAAACTACTTGCAACTCCTGGACAGAGAACAAGGGCGGTTAATAAGTCGAGAGGGTCCATTGGTTTCGGGCCAACGCGTGGAAGTAGCTGATCTTAAATGACACATACAGATCTCAGTTCCTAAGGACGGTTCCAATGAAGCAACCCACCATGTATTCCTACATGGCCTCTCATCGATACCTTTACCAAATCGTGTTCACACACTTAGCTCTCAATAGTAGGACATGTTCACACACCTCCAATTCATCCCCGATGAATCAGACCTGACTCAACTCTAAGCAGTAGTAGGCATGAAAAACAAGCATGAATGAGTAGGCACATCAGGGCTCAAACAACTCCTACTCATGCTAGTGGGTTTCATCTATTTACTGTGGCAATGACAGGTCATGCAGAGGAAAGGGGTTCAGCTATCGCAGCATGTAATAGATGAATCATTGTTGTCCTAATGCAGTTAAAGAGAGCAGGAGTGAGAAAGTGGGATTGTATCGGAATGAACAAGGGGTTTTTGCTTGCCTGGCACTTCTGAATATAGCATTGGGTCTTCATCAGTGTCACTGATCACATCGTCAGAACAATGTCTACCGAGAGGGGACAAATACCGGCAAACAAGAAAGAACACAATCAATGCAATGCAACAATATGATGCATGAATGTGACATGGCAATATGTTGTGATTTGAGCTAATGCAACTAGCAACACAATTAAATGAAGTTGGTTTGAACCCAAGGTTCAAATTCAAACTCCACATGTGGTTATTTAAATGCCATTCATTTGATTTGTCCTAAACAGTAGCCAAAAGTTGTTCTAACATGCATGAAAATGGTACAGATGGATATATTGGATTTTTGATCATTTTTCATATATAAATTATTTCATTATGAGCTACGGTTTATTTTCTATGATTTTTAGAAGTTTTAAACATTTTCTGGAATTTCTGAATTATTTAAAATACAGAAATTATTTACTGCGTCAGCATGACATCAGTGTGACATCAGCAAGTCAACAGAAGCCGGCCCAGGTCAAACCTGACGAGTTAGGCCCACTAGTCAGTGACTCAGTGATGCCTAGGGTCAGAGGCAGGTGGGGTCAAGTCAACGGACACGTCAGCATAGTCAACTCTCACGCGTGGGTCCCGTTGGGTTATAAACTAATCTAAACAGAAATTAAGCCCGGAGTTATTTAGGCGTGGGGCCCAGCTGTCGGTGTCACTGGAGGGGTTAATTAGTGGGTCATTAGCCACTAATGATGCCCACGTCAGCGACTAAACGCCAGCACTAAGCACAACACGGCGGCGCTCGCCGGTTGGGCGATTTCGGCTGCGAGAGCTCGCGCTCTTGGGCTCTACGGAACCAACGTGATGAGGCGCTTCGGATGGTGGTCTTATCTGGCCGTGGGGATGCCGGAGCAGTCAAAGGCGTCGAGGTTTGGCGGCGGCTGGAGCATGGGATAGCGTGGGCGCGGGGCTGCAGCTCGCGTTCGAGCGAACGGAGAGCACATGCGGTAGCTAGGGGGCAGCAGGAGCTCGACCACGTGCTCAGATGTGACGTTGCTCCACCATAACAACGACGATGACAAACGCGGCGGCCGAAGCTTGCGAGCAAGACGGCGAGGCCAGTTAGCGTACGAGCGTGACCAGGGGAGTAGGGGGAAACGACGACAGAGCTCACTGGGGGTAGATGCGCAGATCAGTGGGCTCGGGGAGGCATCGGAGTTGGCGAATCGACGAGTGGCGTCCGACGACCGTGCGTGAAGGGGACGACTCAATGGCAACGTTGCAGGGCATCCGAGGTCGTTTCCTTCGGATTGGAGACGAGCTGCTCGATGGCGGGGCTCGTGTGTACGTCAGAGAGGCGAGGGGGAGGCGGTGGCTACAGCAACAACGAGTGGCGTCGACGGCTATGCTCGGGCGGCGCTCGGCTGCGAGAGAGAGGGGGCTAGAAGAGGGGACGAGGACGAGCGACGGGCGTGAGGGACCGGGGTGGCGCGTGGCGTCGTCCAGAGGGGTCGGGGAGGCCAACCAAGCAGGAGGTGGCGCGCGTGTGTGCGTGCACAGTGGGTACACGCCCTCCTGCCCACTGGCATGAGGTTGAAGACGGTGGGGGCCTGGTGGGCTGGGTTAGTAGTGCCAGGCCAGGTGGGCTGCAGGTAAGCCAGGTAAGTTCTCTCTCTTCTCTTTGTTTTCTCTTTTGTTTCTGTTTTCTAATTATTTGCTCTGTTTTGATTTAGTAAAAAAAATACTAAACCATTTCATAAAATCCTGGAAATATTTGTGGGCACTTGTAGAATTATTTGCAACAGCCCTCAAATGCTATCAAGATTGTTTGGACATTTAAAATATTTTATAGAATTTAAATGTCCAAATTCAAATACTTATGATTTAATTCAAAAATCCAGAGATGACCTAGAAAATGTGCACCATTTTTGGCAGAGGTTTTCACCCATTTCAAAAATGATGAACTTTTCTGAAGGGCATTCGGGTTCATTGAAAATTATTTTATTTGAACCTGTTTGAATTTCATTTGGTGCTAGGGTTTATCAGTCCCCAATTCAAATTCCCTTTAAATTCAAACATCATGCAACAACCAAGCTAGTCCAAGTGCAAGGTAAAGCTAGGGATGTGACAACTCACCCCCACTAAACAAGAATCTCGTCTCGAGATTCAAGCGTCGGGTAAAAGGAAGAGGGAACACAAAGCTAACACAATCTTCATGATCCATTGCATTCTTGAACTTGTTGATTCATTGCATAAAATTGATCTTGACGTCTTTGCTTTCGAGATCTTCATCCAACATGATGATGACAGAAGGAAACTCTACAGAAAATGATCTCCTGAAAGATCGAGCACCCAACATCAACTCATGGAGTGAGGCGCAAGGACATCTCTTGAGCTGAGACACAAAACACACATTGAGAGCAATGGCAAGAGGTATATGACAATGGTTCGACTGGGTAGGCAAAAATACCATGTTTAAGATGATGGTGCATGGTTTCAATATAGCGAGGAAATAATTGCCATGATTCCATAATGGGGCACCTTACGGAAGGTGACTCATAGAATTATTCCCTTAATGGAAAAAAGAATTACTTTTGATATAGAGATCATTCAGACTCTTCATACCAGCCTAAGGCAATCACAATCGATCATTTGAAGGAGTTCAAAAGAATGACATACTCGGACTAGAATGGATGATGTGGACTACCTTGTTGGAGACAATGCAAGGGATGATTTTTGCTTATCATCGGAAATGGATGGGACCCATAGTAGGACCACTTTTGAAGATGATCCTGAACATCAACTACTGAGAAGGACAACCCATGGAAATTTGGCACAATGGTGGTGCGAGCTTGGAACAAAATGCAAATGTTGGGAATGATTCTAGTAACTGGGGAAAAGCTCAACAGTCCAGAGTGATTCTACTGTTTGAATGGTTATAGTATAATCGAGGAAACTGAGAGCACAAGGATCCCTAAGGAACAACTTCTAGAATAAGTCACATGAAATCCTCATAGAGAAGATGGACAAATTTCTCATTCAAGATACTACAATAATAGATCTTCCGGCTAGGTGTGTTAGCCAAAACATCAACCTTGCCAGAACCTACATCATAGATCTTGGAAAAGTTCCAACCATCATATATGCCTGAGATTCAGATCTGGTTGGTAACAGGATATTTTAGACAACATGTCTGGAAAAGAAAGTTTGCAACACAAACCGACGAGATGACATTGCAAGATTCTCAGGAAATGTATTACGGTAGCAAGCTCCAAAACATGAGCTGGTTTTGCTACACACATGTGAACACGATGTCCCAGACAAGCATGACCACATAGTAGTCTTACAACAAAACACTACCGAGTTCTGGTTGAGAACCATCATCGAGGATAGCAAAGTCCTTACTTAAGTCATGATTAGCTCTTAAGAAGGAACTTCTTCTCCTTGAACAAATCAATCAGTGGCTTGGTGTGCTAGGGATACATATAGAATGAAGATTGCAAGTCTCCGGACCACAGAATACTTCGCACATATGCATGACTGACTTGGGATGATTCCAAAGGAGGCAAAACAAACTTTCTCAAATTCACGGTGGCAACTTGCATCATATGCACGTGAATCAGGGGAAGTCACTTCTTCCATCAAACATAAACTTCATGGGTTAGCATGAAGATAATGCCTATGTAAGTTTCCAGCACTAGCTTGATGTTCAACACGAATCATGGAGGAGACAAAATGCTGCTGATGGGCTCAACAACAATTCATCGAGGTTTCCATATAGATGGGATTCCATAATTATGTGAACAAGGTGATAGCATTGGTCAGACCAAAAGATATAATGGTGCATGCTCGAGGATCAACCACGAGTAAGACAACATTACGAAAATCGTTGGTTCTAATTTCGATTTGATGATAACCCATACTCAAATCAAAGGATTGGGTAAGACAATAAATCCAACAACTGAACACGCAGGTCAATCGATGAAGATTTCATCTTACTTCAACACACACACACACACACACACAACAGATATCCCTTCGGAACGAACTAAGTTAGACAAGCTTTTATCTTCCAACTCTCCAAGTTATTATTTAGCTTGACCAACTAGCTCAGGGGTATCCCACACAGATTCTTGGAGAAGGGTGGTTTAGGGGAAAACCAGCTTGATCACGAGCTCAACATAACGGTCAGAGAACAACCTGATGATACTTCTGAGAAGATATTCGGAAAATCATGAACCACCGATATGCTACTAATTAAGCTCGAGAACAATCTTACTTTTGAGGCAAGTTGGTGTGATCAAATAAGCAAGGGATTGACACGATCCTAACTCATTGATCGATGAGTGCACCAGGGAAAATGGACTAGATAGCACGATCAGTCTTAGAATGTTAATTCAATAACCAACACACTAAGAATGAAATTATCGTCCATTAACTACCAAGCAACGGGGTTGCTAGGAGTATTGATTTCGCACATCACGATTCACTTGCCGGTATTCCAGCTACAATAACATGGAGGCCAAGAAATGAATGATGATGTCGAGAAGTATCACTACATTAATAATTCATAGGATGGTGTGCAATTCCTATTATATTCTTGACGTAAAGATGGTAATACTCCAAGGTCGAACAGAACAAAAGCTGGATTGGCATTTTGATCTGCAGAATACAACTACATTGATCCAATCCTAGATATGGACGAGGTACTGGAGTTTGTTTCTCCTAGACATTCTGGAATAGAATGACTTGACAGACCACAAGAATAATAGGCATCGATGAACCCAAATGCACAGATACCCTTGACTATCAATTGATAGACGATGGTTGGAATATAGGTGAAGAGGGACAACTCAAAGGAACATATGATTTTCTGAGTTGTGGATGCATAGATTAGCATGTCGAATGAGTTCAATATATTTCTTCCGGATAACCCATGCATAAAAGGAAGGACTGACAGATTCACAATGTGGAATGGAGAACTCATCAAGAGCACTCTTGTTGTGATCTTTTGGTTCAAGAACTTCTGCCATAAGCAGTTCATGGTATTTGGAAGATGGAAATACCATGGACCTCGAGGACTATCCCAAAGGTTACTAATATCATAAAGGAACTAGCAAACACTATCAACATGAAGTAAGTAAAGCGAATCTTGGGTCAAGACCCAAGATTAGAATACCTACTACTAAATGTCTTCACGGAATGCTTTCGAGAATGACGGCCAGAATCATCACACTGGGAACACAAAACATGGATAGATTACTAGGTGGTTCTCTAAAATACCCTAGTGTCATAATAATAGCTGCAACATATATGTCGAGGCAATAGAGTACCTCAACACACCGATTAGTGTGCTTAATCTGACCCAAAAGGACATCGGAAACATGGAGGAATGATTTGCAAGTGCATCGGACTATTTAGAAACCTGAGATGACTCGGATAGCATAACGGCTGTAAATGCTCAAAAAGATTTGAGACATCCTACAAAATGGTGGCATAACCACTCAACATGTGACGCCCGGATATTTAAGCTACAGTGAACCTCTGCTAATGATGCCACGTCACCTCGATTACTGTTGCTAATCTCGCGTCGGTTCGAAACTTTCAAATTCAAAATTTAAATATTGTCAAACATCAAAAGTTTTCAAACATCAAAACGAAAATGTTCGGCTAGTGCCAAATATTTCATAGGTAATTATAGTAAAGAAAACACAAATTTATAAAATACTTATATGCCCTAAGTTGAATTAAAACAGTAAAAGAAAATAAATAAAAGAAAAGAAATAAAAACAGAAAACAAACAAATACAAAAAAAGGAACCCCCCACTGGGCCATCTGTGGCCCAGCTGGCCAGCCCAACTGGGCAAAGGCCCAGCCGGCCGGCCCACCCCGCACCCCACTCCCTTAACCCCCTGGACACCCAAACCCTAAACGACACCCCCCACTTGCCCCACTCCCCTCTCCCCCCATTCTGGATCGGGGGAACAACCGTCCCGACGCCGCTCGACCCCGTCGCCGCCGCCCGGATGGCCACCTCGCCGGAGCCACCCCGCCGGATCGCCGCTCGCCTCCCCGTCGCCCAGTCGTCTCCGTCGTCCTCCTCAACCCCACTGCCTAGACCCCTACTCCGCGCGGTGAGGCCCGGCCTCTCCCTCCTCTCTGTCTTCCTCAGTGCGCCACCACGCGCACACGCGCCCGCGCTCGGCTGTGCACGCGCCGCGCCCCTGCGGCTGCTGCTTCTGCAGCCCCGCCGCGCCCGCGCTCGCCGCCTGCCCGTGCGCACACGTTCCCGCCGCCGCGTCCGCCTACCTCCGCCGGCGGCCACCTCCACCCGCTCGCGCCCCGCTTCCCCCAGCGCCGCTGCTCATCCCCGGGGCCGCCCGTGCTCGCCGCCCGCCCCACACTGCTCCGCCCGCGCAAGCCGCTCGGGGCCGCGCCCCGCCCCTGTCCCTGCATCACCGCGCGCCGCCCCGCCCAGCTGTGCCCGTCGTCCCCCGTCGATGCGCCCCTGCTCGCCGCCCCGCCTCCTCTGCCGCCGCGCCTGCACTCGCTGCTGCGCCAGGCCACGCCGGCGCGTGGCCGCGCCCCCTGCTGCTGGTCCGCAGTCGCCGCCCCGCCTCTGGCCGCCCACGCCGGCCGCTCTTGCCCCGCGCCTGCCTCGGCCGGCGACCCCCGCACCTTCCCTGCCGCGGCAACCGGCTCCGCTGCCCGCAGCCACGAGCCCCCGCAGCTGCTCCTGCCCGCGCCTGACCCTGGCCGCCCCCTCTCCTCGCACTCCCCTGCGCCCGCGGCCAACTCCGGCGAGCCACCCGCAGCACCTCCGCTCGGGTCCGCCTCCATCGGGCGCCCACGACCCGAGGCCCGCTAGCGCCTGCGCCTGTTTGGCCCCTGGCCCTATGACAGCCAGGGACCACGCCCCCCAGAACGTTTACAATTTTTTTTAAAAATAAATAAATAATAATATTAATTAATTAACTTAATTAATTTTGATTAATTAAACTAATCAAATAACTAAACTAATTAAACTTTTAGTTAATTAATTAATCAGTCAATGACAGTGGGGCCCACCCCTAATTAATCCTGATTAGGTTAATTAATATGTTTAATTAAAATGTGTCACTGACCAGTGGGACCCACTGGTCAGGTTGACCAGTCAACCCCTGTTGACTGCTGACGTCAGCATGGCATCATGCTGACGTCATAAATCCAATTTCGAATTAAATTAAATAATTAATTAAATTCCAGAAATTAATAAATTCATTTGAAAATCATATCTTTTAATCCGTAACTCGGATGGAAAAACTTTGTATATGAAAGTTGCTCAGAACGACGAGACGAATCCGGATACGCAGCCCGTTCGTCCGCCACACATCCCTAGCATAGCAAACACGCAACTTTTCCCCTCCGATTCATCTGTCCGAAAACGCGAAACACCGGGGATGTTTTCCCCCTTCACCGGTATCACCCCATACCGCGTCAGGGCACACCTAGCACCGCTACTTGTCATGTCATGCACCGTTATGCATCTATTTGCATTATATTCATTGTTTCTTCCCCCTCTTCTCTCTGATAGACTACGAGACTGACGCCGCTGCTGGTGCCCCGATCGACTATGCTGTTGACGACCCCTCTTTCTTGCCAGAGCAACCAGGCAAGCCCCCCTTGATCACCAGATATCACCTATTCTTCTCTATACTGCTTGCATTAGAGTAGTGTAGCATGTTACTGCTTTCGGTTAATCCTTTTCTGCTGCATAGCCTGTTATTGTTGCTACAATTGTTACCCTTACCTGCTATCCTACTGCTTAGTATAGGATGCTAGTGTTCCATCAGTGACCCTAGACTCTTGTCCGTCTGCCATGCTATACTACTGGGCCGTGATCACTTCGGGAGGTGATCTCGGGCATATGCTATATACTTTATACTGTTACATTACTTGTGATACTGTTCGAAGATGGGGGCTGAAGGGGCAGGTGGCTCCATCCCGGTAGAGGTGGGCCTGGGTTCCCGACGGCCTCCGACTGTTACTTTGTGCCGGAGGGACAGGGCAGGTTGAGACCACCTAGGAGAGAGGTGGGCCTGGCCCTGGTCGGCGTTCGCGGATGCTTCAAAATAACACGCTTAACAAGATCTTGGTATTTGATCTGAGTCAGGCCACTAACCAACTACGCGGGAACAGTTATGGGTACTCGACGTGGTGGTATCAGCCGAAGCCTTCTTGACATCAGCGACTGAGCGGCGCGCGCCGGGTTGACTGCGTAACACAACTTCCTTTGTAATGGAGGTTGATAGGTCTGCTCACCGGCCGCGTTCGCAACGTGCAGGTGTGCAATGGGTGATGGGCCCAGACCCCTGCGCGCATAGGATTTAGACCGGCGTGCTGACCTCTCTGTTGTGCCTAGGTGGGGCTGCGACGTGTTGATCTTCCGAGGCCGGGCATGACCCAGGAAAGTGTGTCCGGCCAAAGGGGATCGAGTGTGTTGGGTTAGGTGGTGCACCCCTGCAGGGAAGTTTATCTATTCGAATAGCCGTGTCCCTCGGTAAAAGGACGACCCGGAGTTGTACCTTGACCTTATGACAACTAGAACCGGATACTTAATAAAACACACCCCTCCAAGTGCCAGATACAACCCGGTGATCGCTCTCTAACAGGGCGACAAGGAGGGGATTGTCGGGTAGGATTATGCTATGCGATGCTACTTGGTGAACTTACCATCTACTCTCTTCTACATGCTGCAAGATGGAGGCTGCCAGAAGCATAGTCTTCGACAGGATTAGCTATCCCCCTCTTATTCTGGCATTCTATAGTTCGGTCCATCGATATTGCCCCTTTACACAGATACCGATGCATATGTAGTGTAGATCCTTGCTTGCGAGTACTTTGGATGAGTACTCACGGGTGCTTTTCTCCCTCTTTTCCCCCTTTCCTTTTTACCTGGTTGTCACAACCAGATGCTGGAGTCCAGGAGCCAGAAGATCCCGAGGATGATTCTACGTGGAGTTCGACTTCTAGGAGTAGTTAGGAGGTCCCAGGCAGGAGGCCTTGCGTTTTCGATCGTTGCTTCTTTTGTGCTAGCCTTCTTAAGGCAAACTTGTTTAACTTATGTCTGTACTCAGATATTGTTGCTTCCGCTGACTCGTCTATGATCGAGCACTTGTATTTGAGCCCTCGAGGCCCCTGGCTTGTATGACTTATTTTTTTTAGAGTTGTGTTGTGATATCTTCCCGTGAGTCCCTGATCTTGATCGTACATGTTTGCGTGTATGATTTGTGTACGATTGAATCGAGGGCGTCACAAGTTGGTATCAGAGCCGACTGCCTGTAGGAATCCCCCTTCCACACTCCTTCGCCGAAGTCGAGTCTAGACATTGCAAAAACTTTACTAACATGGCTGTGTGGCTTACAGGCCCACGTCGCCATTGGGTCGTATTAGGATCTTTTACTCCTCGATCTTTACTCTGGGACTCTAACCTCTCCCCTATTCGGGATAAATGATTTTGCTAAAAAGACTAACTTTAGGTTCTTGAAAGACTTTCTCCCGGAGAGCCCCTCACTCCAGATGATCGCTTGCTGCACCAGAAGATTCCGAAGATACTCTCCGAGGTTTTCCCGAGACCCTTGTGCCCACCGACTTTACAATCCCCTACCACCGATATACCCTTATGGATAACTACCTACAATTGTCGTTCATACCTTCATCCTCAGTTGCTCTTGTTATTACAAGATGCCCTAAATTGCTCTCCGTTGTTCCGAAAATCCGTTAAGCTTACTGCCTTGCAGTTCTTTGCCACATGAATACCCCTATTGAAAATTCCTCGCACTTATTGAGTATCTGTTCATCCCCAGTTGTTCGTATGCTTCATAAGATACTCTGAAATACTATCCGACCTTCTGAGCATCCTATTCAAACTATTTGCTCTACAAATACTTGTATGCTTACATTATGGATGCTCCCATATCACTAGCAATATTCACTAGTATCTTTTGACACCGTCATTTTGATCCTATTGATTCAACATGTGTGCGAATGCACACAATCATCTGTCAGCCCTTCTAAATTATCTTTCCAGCTCATACGTCATTTTTGAACATGAGCTGGTTCTCGACCAAACTATTTGTCGTCAATTGTGCCTCTGGTCTATCCAACTTATCCATCCTTGATCAGAGCGTCTGCTTCTGATCCTTTGTTTTGGAAATCATAATTCCTTTGTTATCTAAGCATCGAATTATTCAGATGTTCTATAATATGATGCCCGTGCATTCTTCTTCCTCTGGTTGAGTACCGATGCCCACATCAGATCCCTTGTGGACCATCGGTTCCTTTATTGGATTTTATCCGACAGTGTCCTTCATATTGAATAACCTTGTGAGCGTTTCCATGGGTATATAATGCCTTTGGTAAATTGTATCATCTGCTTTTGAACAATGCTCTACTTTCGAGCTTGTATTATTTACTCCGAAGTTTGTGGTATATGTTCCTAAGATGCCCTGATGGGTTGAACCGACGCCTTCCCTAATCCGTGTGAACCCGAAAGATTTCACGGGTCATACTTATCTGGTATTGCACCAGGTAAAAAACTTTCAACAACTAATGTCATTTTCGAAATACGAGCAGTGAATGAAAGGTTATGCATTGAAGAAGTTGGAGTCAACCTTGAACTTTGTGTTCATGCCCATGGACACGATGTAGATCTTATCATTAAAGCTTCTCTTAAATTAATTATTCCTATGGTATAAGTTCATCTTATATCTGGGATCTGGCCTTTTGCAATCGTGGTTCCGACCATATTTTCTCTTTGATCCCATTTCTCAGACAAGTTAAAGTACTTGTCTTTTGCAAGTCAATACACCAGTCCAACCTCTACCTTGATCTACCGTCGAGTATTACCCTCTGGTATCTCGAGAATATCTAAGAACTGTGTTGCATATTATGAGTCTTCATCAGCTATTATTTCTCACTGGTTCCAATTTTTCATGGGTTCTGGGTTGTCGTCAATCGAGAACATCGATAAGTGAATCGATTCCGAGCTCCGATACGATAACTCTAAGTAATTTTCGTTGCTTATGTGTTTAATAATCCATCAAGTCATTCCTATCCTGATTGGCTATATCCTTATCGTGATAAATTTTAACTGTGCTACCTAGTCCTTCTTTCCGGAGCACAATTTTCGACGATGAGCTAAGCTTACGTCGATTTTCCTCATCATATCATTTTGCCTTGAACAACAAGCTTGATTTCGAGTTGTGTCGTACCCATGGTTCCAATAACCTTTCGTTTCATCATTCCTTTGACTTGATGTCATCGCTGGTTGATTACATCTTCATGAAATCTCTTGACAAATGTGTCATGATCATCATCAACCTTATGAGCTCTTCCAGGATATCAATCGAATTCATGATGGGAAATACCATCCTTGCGCTCGATGATTTGTGTTATCATCGGCCACTTTATTGCCTTCCTTCCAACACAAACTTGATTGTGTTTTGTGTTATACCTTGAGCTCCTTGCTATCCAGCATTTGTTCTACTTTACCTTGGAATATTACCACCTTTTCTGACAAGATGTCGTGGGAAATTTCACCACCTCTTGAGAACTCTTAATACAAGTGATACTTTTCACCATCATCATTCCTTCTTGGTCCCCGTGTTATTTATAACCGGAATGCCAACAAATGAACTATGATGTGTGAATTCAAACTTCTAGTAACCCTATTGCTTGGAAGTTACGAACGATAAGTTTCTTTCTTCATGTGTTGATTATTGACTCACCATTCTAACATCGACCGTGCTACTTAGTCCATCTTCTAGGTGCATGTTTCGATCAATGATTCACTCGAGTATGTTCTCCTCGAAACATACTTTGTTATATACTTCGACATGTCCAATATGTTACTTTGTTCACATAATTGTGGAAATCCATCCTTTGGAAATCTCGATGAATTGTCGCTGAGTCCATCAGCCACCTCCTCCTGATCTCCTTGGTTTACTGATGAACTCTTGTTTCAGAACTCGCTTCCATAGTTCATTTCCCGAGAATATTGCAATGTCATTCCGTCAATTTGTGTTGTACCTTTCTTCGCGGACATCCTGAGTCTGAGGTAGACACCAATCAGATCTGAATCTCGGTCAGATATGATGGTTGGAACATATATCCAAGAGTTATAACGTTGGTCTTATATGACCCGGTAAGGTGATGTCATGCCTAGCACACCTGGCCGAAGGGCCTGTTGTTATAGTTCCATTTTGGCAAGGTTAACCATTCTTCCATGAGGAAATTGTAAGACTTATTCTATGAGTTGTTCCTGATGGATCCTTTGTGTATCCAAAGTCTGACCTTTGCTTAAAGACCATGTCAACGCTATCTCGAAGCATGTATGTGGTACTCCGAATTTCAATAAGAACATTTGAAGCACAATGGTAAATTTTCTTTATCAAATTATCCAAGCACCGTTGTATGGGTAATGTCATGATATTTCTCTCCCCTTTCCTAAAAGGGTTTTCCATGTTATATCCTGTCATGGATACCATGCTCTGCTTGTCTTTGGGAAGGATATACCCCTGAAATATGTGTTTAAACACATTTTTCCTTTCCATTGTTCTGTTTAACCGATCACATTTTCCTTTCCATTGGTTTGTTTGACCTTTCTTGTGATCTATATAATCTAAGTAGTAATAATTCACTGCTTATGTAAACACCTCGGTGTACAACTCTGTCAGTAAGACCCTGTTACTATTGTTGATGACATTCCGGTAACCACCGATGGACGAGAACTTTGCCTATTGGTCTGCCTCGTTCCACGAGCAGGAAGATGGTTCTCTTTGTCCCTCGCCCTTGGCACCGACGTTGTTGCTGACATAACTGACAGGCTATCCGCTGACATGTCTTGCCCACATGGTCATCCAAGACGTCACCGCCCTTCCTACCGTTAACTCACATGGTGGGCCCATAACCCACAGTTCCATAGGATCAAAACCTGACTCTTCTGTACACCCTCTTGTCAAAGTTATTCCTCGCGCTTGACTTCATATGTAATTCACGGGCCACCTGCCTAGTGATCTGTTCTGGTATCAGACGCAATACTTGTTCTCGTTGCTCTGAACCCCTTTCACCTTCTGTCTGGGCATTGAACGATTGCCCGGCTGCTTGAAACTTCTTATTGTACCTTGGAACTTTACTCTCGATGTGTTTTAATTGTTCAACTCGAGAGGTTCTCATATGCTCATTCATGGGTTAATCCCAGATTATTACCCTTATAGCATTCTGTCATTGTCGATCTGCCCCGTTACCTATTCGTAAGTACGAAGGAACCCCCGAAGAAAGGATTACGACTTCATAATGATGACCTGAAGTAGTGGAATGAAGACATCAACGTAATGGATCAACCTCTTCGAGAAGAGCAACCAAGACCGAGAAGATTCGTTAGAATTTCGTAACCAAACCTTTCCCCCTTAGACCCCCTCTTAAATCTCGGGACGAGATTTCTTGTAGTGGAGGAGAATTGTGACGCCCGGATATTTAAGCTACAGTGAACCTCTGCTAATGATGCCACGTCACCTCGATTACTGTTGCTAATCTCGCGTCAGTTCGAAACTTTCAAATTCAAAATATAAATATTGTCAAACATCAAAAGTTTTCAAACATCAAAACAAAAATGTTCGGTTAGTGCCAAATATTACATAGGTAATTATAGTAAAGAAAACACAAATTTATAAAATACTTATATGCCCTAAGTTGAATTAAAACAGTAAAAGAAAATAAATAAAAGAAAAGAAATAAAAACAGAAAACAAACAAATAAAAAAAAGGAACCCCCCCACTTGGCCATCTGTGGCCCAGCTGGCCAGCCCAACTGGGCAAAGGCCCAGCCGGCTGGCCCACCCCGCACCCCACTCCCTTAACCCCCTGGACACCCAAACCCTAACCGACACCCCCCACTTGCCCCACTGCCCTCTCCCCCTCCCCATTCTGGATCGGGGGAACAACCGCCCCGACACCACTCGACCCCGTCGCCGCCGCCCGGATGGCCACCTCGCCAGAGCCACCCCGCTGGATCGCCGCTCGCCTCCCCGTCGCCCGGTCGTCTCCATCGTCCTCCTCAACCCCACTGCCTAGACCCCTACTCCGCGCGGTGAGGCCCGGCCTCTCCCTCCTCTCTGTCTTCCTCAGTGCGCCACCACGCGCACACGCGCCCGCGCTCGGCTGCGCACGCGCCGCGCCCCTGCGACTGCTGCTTCTGCAGCCCCGCCGCGCCCGCGCTCGCCGCCTGCCCGCGCGCACACGTTCCCGCCGCCGCGTCCGCCTACCTCCGCCGGCGGCCACCTCCACCCGCTCGTGCCCCGCTTCCCCCAGCGCCGCTGCTCATCCCCGGGGCCGCCCGTGCTCGCCGCCCGCCCGCACTGCTCCGCCCGCGCAAGCCGCTCGGGGCCGTGCCCCGCCCCTATCCCTGCATCGCCGCGCGCCTCCCCGCCCGGCCGTGCCCGTCGTCCCGCGTCGGTGCGCCCCTGCTCGCCGCCCCGCCTCCTCTACCGCCGCGCCTGCACTCGCTGCTGCACCAGGTCACGCCGGCGCGTGGCCTCGCCCCCTGCTGCTGGTCTGCCATCGCCGCCCCGCCTCTGGCCGCCCACGCCGGCCGCCCTTGCCCCGCGCCTGCCTCGGCCGGCGACCCCCGCACCTTCCCTGCCGCGGCAACCGGCTCCGCTGCCCGCGGCCACGCGCCCCCGCAGCCGCTCCTGCCCGCGCCTGACCCTGGCCGCCCCCTCTCCTCGCATTGCCCCTGCGCCCGCGGCCAACTCCGGCAAGCCACCCGCAACACCTCCGCTCGGGTCCGCCTCCATCGGGCGCCCACGACCCGGCGCCCGCGCCCGTTTGGCCCCTGGCCCTATGACAGCCAGGGACCACGCCCCCAGAACGTTCACAAAAAATAAATAATTAATTAATTAACTTAATTAGCTTTGATTAATTAAACTAATCAAATAACTAAACTAATTAAACTTTTAGTTAATTAATTAATCAGTCAATGACAGTGGGGCCCAACCCTAATTAATCCTGATTAGGTTAATTAATATGTTTAATTAAAATGTGTCACTGACAAGTGGGACCCACTGGTCAGGTTGACCAGTCAACCCCTGTTGACTGCTGACGTCAGCATGACATCATGCTGATGTCATAAATCCAATTTTGAATTAAATCAAATAATTAATTAAATTCTAGAAATTAATAAATATTTTGAAAATCATATCTTTTAATCCGTAACTCGGATGGAAAAACTTTGTATATGAAAGTTGCTCAGAACGACGAGACGAATCCGGGTACGCAGCCCGTTCGTCCGCCACACATCCCTAGCATAGCAAACACGCAACTTTTCCCCTCCGATTCATCTGTCCGAAAACGCGAAACACCGGGGATGTTTTCCCCCTTCACCGGTATCACCCCATACCGCGTCAGGGCACACCTAGCACCGCTACTTGTCATGTCATGCACCGTTATGCATCTGTTTGCATTATATTCATTGTTTCTTCCCCCTCTTCTCTCCGATAGACTACGAGACTGACGCCGCTGCTGGTGCCCCGATCGACTACGCTGTTGACGACCCCTCTTTCTTGCCAGAGCAACCAGGCAAGCCCCCTTGATCACCAGATATCACCTATTCTTCTCTATACTGCTTGCATTAGAGTAGTGTAGCATGTTACTTCTTTCGGTTAATCCTTTTCTGCTGCATAGCCTGTCATTGTTGCTACAGTTGTTACCCTTACCTGCTATCCTACTGCTTAGTATAGGATGCTAGTGTTCCATCAGTGACCCTAGACTCTTGTCCGTCTGCCATGCTATACTACTGGGCCGTGATCACTTCGGGAGGTGATCTCGGGCATATGCTATATACTTTATACTGTTACATTACTTGTGATACTGTTCGGAGATGGGGGTTGAAGGGGCAGGTGGCTCCATCCCGGTAGAGGTGGGCCTGGGTTCCCGACGGCCCCCGACTGTTACTTTGTGGCGGAGCGACAGGGCAGGTTGAGACCACCTAGGAGAGAGGTGGGCCTGGCCCTGGTCGGCGTTCGCAGATGCTTCAAAATAACACGCTTAACGAGATCCTGGTATTTGATCTAAGTCTGGCCACTGGCCTATACGCACTAACCAACTACGCGGGAACAGTTATGGGCACTCGATGTCGTGGTATCAGCCGAAGCCTTCTTGACGTCAGCGACTGAGCGGGGCGCGCCGGGTTGGACTGCGTAACGCAACTTCCTTTGTAATGGAGGTTGCTAGGTCTGCTCACCGGCCGCGTTCCCAACGTGCAGGTGTGCAATGGGCGATGGGCCCAGACCCCTGCGCGCATAGGATTTAGACTGGCATGCTGACCTCTCTATTGTGACTAGGTGGGGCTGTGACGTGTTGAACTTCCGAGGCCGGGCATGACCCAGGAAAGTGTGTCCGGCCAAAGGGGATCGAGCGTGTTGGGTTATGTGGTGCACCCCTGCAGGGAAGTTTATCTACTCGAATAGCCGTGTCCCTCGGTAAAAGGACGACCCGGAGTTGTACCTTGACCTTATGACAACTAGAACCGGATACTTAATAAAACACACCCTTCCAAGTGCGAGATACAACCCGGTGATCGCTCTCTAACAGGGCAACGAGGAGGGGATTGCCTGGTAGGATTATGCTATGCGATGCTACTTGGTGAACTTACCATCTACTCTCTTCTACATGATGCAAGATGGAGGCTGCCAGAAGCGTAGTCTTCGACAGGATTAGCTATCCCCCTCTTATTCTGGCATTCTGCAGTTCAGTCCATCGATATTGCCCCTTTACACAGATACCCATGCATATGTAGTGTAGATCCTTGCTTGCGAGTACTTTGGATGAGTACTTCACGGTTGCTTTTCTCCCTCTTTTCCCCCTTTCCTTTTACCTGGTTGTCGCAACCAGATGCTGGAGTCCAGGAGCCAGAGGATCCCGAGGATGATTCTATGTGGAGTTCGACTTCGAGGAGTAGTTAGGAGGTCCCAGGCAGGAGGCCTTGCCTTTTCGATCGTTGCTACTTTTGTGCTAGCCTTCTTAAGGAAAACTTGTTTAACTTATGTCTGTACTCAGATATTGTTGCTTCCGCTGACTCGTCTATGATCGAGCACTTGTATTCGAGCCCTCGAGGCCCCTGGCTTGTATTATGATGCTTGTATGACTTATTTTTATTTTAGAGTTGTGTTGAGATATCTTCCCGTGAGTCCCTGATCTTGATCGTACACGTTTGCGTGTATGATTTGTGTACGATTGAATCGGGGGCGTCACACAACATCACAATATTAAGGTTTCGAGATCAACTGTCAACACACGAAAGTAGTAGGAACTGAAATGAGGCTTGTAACCATCAATCCTATGAGTCTATGGATTAGTAACATGTGAACCTGATAGAAAGATGAGAAGCCTAGTTCTTAACCCCGTAGGAAAGATAGGATGACTCAGATCAGAAGGGCATAAGGTAAAGGAGTAAAAGAGCCTTACGTTCCCTTCCACAATCAATTCCCTTATATAACTAAAGAATTTCAAAACTCAACTTCGACTAGTTTGGCTTGGTAATCCTACAGGCAGTCAGGCTCTGATACCAAAGCTATCAGGACCCCGATCCTAAGTCACATCGATCTAGCATGTAACACATCATATCACTTTGCGGCCTCACGCACGGTATTCCCACGGGTGCCACCTTACCTGGCCCGGGACCATTTGCGCCTTTTGGCTCACATATATGATAGCGTCGCTAGCATCCATATGACAGAGAACCCGGGCCGACATGACTAGTCGTAAACCCAAGGTGGCACTAACTTACAGGGACAGGCATACATGTCCCAGCAATGAACGTGTCGATCATCAACGCATGAACCCAAGTCGTAGCAAGCTACAAGGACTTAAAGGAACAACGTGTGACATTTCCCCGAAGGGACAGACACAGGAACGAAGAAGGACACATGCCGGCCAGCCTAAGTGTTCCGGAGCAATAGCAAGCTACCATGGCTCAGTGGAAAGCACTAGGAGACATTTCCCGGTGAGAGAGGCTACCAAGAATAAACAACTAGGTTGTCGGATCCCACACATACCATGCATTTCAATAACATACACACAATATGCTCGATATGTGCAAATACAACATGGCATCACAACAAAACTCTATGACTCAAGTATTTATTCATTAGGCTCCGAGGAGCCAGATATTACAAACATGGGTCTGATGACCCAACATTCAAGTCATACAAGCAATAAGCACATGCGAAAGCTTAATTTGTCTGAGTACAGACAACTACAAATGAAAAAGGCTGAGAAGCGTGACTATCTACAAGACCCTGCCGAGGGCACAAGACCGAAGCTGAGGTAACAAGCTAAACGTCGAAGTCCATGTGGAACTACTAGTGAGACTGAAGTCTCTCTGCAAAAACATAAATTAAGCAAACGTGAGTACAAATGTACCCAACAAGACTTACATTAGAACTAGCTACATATGCATCTGTCAGAGTAAATGGCCACGGGTAGCCTAACCGACTCCCCCTGGCTCTTCAAAAAATTATCGGGCCATTCAAGCCTTCAAGCATACAAAGCATATGGCCGCCTTCCCCCGTCCGACTATCCCCAGGGCCGACTCCCAGAAGGTGACCCAGTCTCAGAAACCTTCCCCAAGAAAGCTACGAGATGGCCGACTCCAGGAAGCCGGCCCCAAGAGGACCGACTCCCAGAAGCCGGCCATGAAGAATGCCGACTCCCAGAAGCCGGCCAAGACCGCACCCACCAAGACTGCATCCACATAACGGTGATAAGACGGGGCGTGGCCGCAGTACAGCCCACTACCCCCGAATCCCGAAGCAGTCATGGCCACAGGACGCCGTACGGGTCAGCCATCTCCCGTCCGGCGCGACACTGTAGCCATGTTGGCCTCAACGTCACCCACGACAGACGCCAGTACGGCCCGCGGGCCCCTTTAGCCAGAGAGACGGTCGAAGGCGGCCCGGCCTCCCCTAGTCGGCCGGGGGCATATCCGGCTCCCAATAGCCGGCTACCTCCCTCCCTCGAAACATGTGCCTCATTAAGGAGACAAGACGAGGTGAGGCTACAGTGAGAGCCCGCCAGGCGGCGGCACTGTAGCCACGCTTACCTCGACAAAGCCCTCGTCATCAGGGGCGAGGCAACAGTAACCAGCCGCCGACAAGACCCCCAAGCGGTGGGGCCGGCCTGTCGAGCAAGAGGCCGGCAGCCGGTGGGACCCACCAGTCGGCGGGCCCCAACGGCCGGCGGAGAAGCCGGCAAACACGGACACTGACGGCTGGGACCCGCGCCCAGCCGGATTACCATTGTACCCCTAGGGGGTAGGCCTATATAAACCCCCCGGGGCACCCATACAAAGGGTTGGTCTCACAGAATTGCACACACCATATAGAGAGAAAAGGAGAGCTAGCCTTGCCCTTCTTCTCCCTCTAACCCGACAGCTCAAGGAGCATTTGTAGGTACTTGTTTGATCTAGTGATCATGCGGAGACCCCGCAGAGCAGGACTAGGGGTGTTATCTCCACGGAGAGCCCCGAACCTGGGTAAGATTCGCCGGCGTGCATGTCTTCGCGTCATCCCGTTTCCAGGCACCGGCGACGTCTTACTGGCTCCCACAATGACAAGCCACCCGTTGGCATATGTCGCACCTACCACCCGACATTTGGCGCCCACCGTGAGGCCAGGTGCACCGTCGTCCGAAGACCTGTTCTGGACGGGAACCCTTGTCCTCCCCCGCGAGCGCAGCCAGCCTGCTGCGCCCGACGGCGTTTGCCCCGACGCGCTGCAAGGCGTCGACGACGCTTGCGCAACGAGCTGCCTCACCGATCTGCTCGGCGAGAATCGCATCTCCGACGAGCCCGCGTCCGACGCAGGCACGGACTACCCTGAGATTCGCCTCGTCAGCCTTCTTGATCAACTTCACGTCTCCAGCGAGCCTGCAGCAGACTTGGAGTCAGCCGGCTCCACCGACCCGATGCTTGTCGACTCCGACACGGCATCGCTCGACGCCTACCCCTCCGATGTGGTAGTCTTCGACGACCCTCTCCCCCGAGCTGACAGCGGCAGAAGCGCAGTCACGGAGGTGCTGGTCATCAGCCACGTCGCCAACTCGGGCGAGAACGCCCACGACGCCCTGCAAGCGGCGATGCAAGACTTATCCGTCCCCATCCCGGCTAACGCCAACGCCGAGACCCTGGAGGCACGCCGCCTCGCCCTCATCGCGGAAGGCCAGAAGATAGCCTCCATGAGATGCCTCACCGAGGCTCACCAGCGCAAAGTCGACCGCGCCGCCTTTGGCACGCCGCCTCCTGGCGGGCCGAGCTGAGCCGGCCTCGTCAAGAAGCGCGGCGCGGCCATCGCCAGCATGCTGGGGGCAGACCACCCCATCTATGCCACCCCGCTCGAGAATCTGCGAGCCGCTCAGGCGGCTGCTGAAGAGCTAAATGGGCTGGGAGCCGATGAGCTCCCCTACATGACAAGGCGAATCCAGCAGCTGATCGACGTGGCCGCAGAATGGCACGAAGCCGGCGCCCGCGCTGAGAGTCCTCCCCCGCGCCGAGAGCACGCCGCGACATCCCGGTCGCCGACTGCGAGCAGCGCCCGCGCAAGGAAAGACAAGGAGCCGGCTGCTAGCCGCAGCCGAACTCGGATCACCATCGAGCGCGACGCGGAAGGCCGCCCTCGAGCAGTGGAGCGCCAAGGAAATCCGCCTCCTCCCCCACCTCGAGGGGGGAGATATCCCACCCCGCCGCCTGTCACGCATCCGACTCTTGGTGGCCGACTAGGCCACCGCGAAGGAGTCGGCGAGAACGACGCCCGCCATCGGATCGACCGCCTAGCTCGATCCCTAGCGCTAGAAGAAGAAGACGATGTCGGCCTGCCATGCTTCGGCCCCCGCATCCGCGACGAGCCCTTCCCCAAAGGGTTCTCGCTCCCCAGAGACACGCCCAAGTACAACGGCTCTATGAAGCTGGAAGATTGGCTCATCGACTACTCTACTGCTGTCCGCATAGCCAACGGCAATAGGCGCGTAGCCGTGAAGTACGTCCCTCTCATGCTGCAAGGCACGACACGCACTTGGCTCAACAGCCTCAAGCCCTACAGCGTCAACAGCTGGCTGGACTTCACGGAAGTCTTCGTCCGCAACTTCACCAGCACGTACAAGCGACCTCCCAAGCCTCGCCAGCTCTCCCTATGCGTCCAAGGGCCCAACGAGTCGACCCGCGACTACCTCACGCAGTGGGCCGAGCTCCGCAACTCCTGCGAGGGAGTGCGCGAGGTTCAGGCCATCGAATACTTCACCGCCGGGTGCCGAGAGGGCACCCTCCTCAAGCACCGACTCCTCTGCGACGAGCCGGCTAACCTCGACGAGCTGCTGATCGTCACGGACAAGTACGCCACGGCCGACTCCTCGATGAAGACCGAGCTCCGAGTGGACGCCTCTAGGAAGGTGCTCGCTCCGGCTCCCAAGACGCCGGCTAGCGACTCCAATCGGCGCCCCTACCAGAACGACCACAAGTGAAAGGCCCCTATGCCGCCTTCCACCAGTCGGCAGGTGGCCACAGCCGAAGATGAGCAGCCCGAAGAACGGCCCGCTCCCAAGAAGAAGGGCGGCAGGCCGGCTTGGCAGCCGGCCTTCTCCTACGAGCAGACTCTCGATGCCCCCTACAAGTTCCACAGCGGCGCGAAGCCGTCCAACCACACGACCCGAAAGTGCCACTGGCTCACATGAATCTCCAAGGGCGAGGGGCTGGTGCCGCCTCCGCCTCCAGCCCCCGAGCAACCAGCTGCTCGACCAGCAGTCGGAGCCATTCAAGATGAGTTCCCTAAAGAGCACGCCGCCTATGTCGTCTTCACGAGCCAGGTTGACGACAAGCGCAGCCGGCGCCGACAGCATCAAGAGGTCAACGCAGTCGCCTCCAGCAACCCCGAGTTCATGCACTGGTCCGAGAAGCCTATCAACTGGAGCCGGGCCGACCACCCAGAGGTGATGCCGTCCCCTGGCTCCTACGCGTTGGTATTGGATGTCACCCTCGCAACGGAGAGGCGAGCTGCCCGATTCTCCCGTGTTCTGATTGATGGCGGAAGCAGTATCAACATACTGTACCGTGATACCATGGAGAAGCTGAACATCAAGGCAAAGCAGCTCATGCCAAGCTGGACCGTGTTCCATGGCATTGTACCCGGCCTGTCCTGTTCCCCGATCGGCAAGATCAAGATGGATGTTCTCTTCGGAGACAAGGATCACTTTCGCCGAGAAGCAATCTGGTTCGAGGTAGTAGATCTCGAGAGCCCTTACCACGCCTTGCTTGGCCGACCTGCTCTGGCCAAGTTCATGGCTGTGCCTCACTACGCCTACCTGAAGATGAAGATGCCGAGCTCGAAGGGGATCATCACTGTAGCCGGCGACTACAAGAAGTCCATCGAGTGCGCCGCAGCCAGCAGTCGGCTGGCCGAGTCCCTCGTAGTGGCAGAAGAGAAGAAGATGCTGGAGCGAGTTGTGGCCATGGCTGGCAAGCAGCCGGCCTTGTCCCCCAACCCCAAGGATTATGATGCGTAGGGCTCCTTCCAGCCGGCCAAGGAGACGAAGAAGATACCTCTGGACCCGGAGAATCCGGAAAGGTTTGCAGTCATTGGGGCAAACCTGGACAGTAAATAGGAAGGCGAGCTCGTCGACTTCCTCCGTGAGAATCGAGACATCTTTGCATGGTCCCCAAATGACATGCCGGGTGTTCCGAAGGATTTCGCCGAGCACAAATTGCATGTCCGAGCCAACGCGAAGCTGGTCAAACAGCCCCTCCGCAGACTGTCAGAAGAGAAGCGAAGAATCGTAGGAGAAGAGATAGCCCGGCTCCTCGCCGCCGGCTTTATTATGGAAGTATTTTTCCCAGAGTGGCTTGCCAACCCAGTCTTGGTGTTGAAGAACAACAACAAATGGCGTATGTGTATAGACTACACCAGCCTCAACAAGGCCTGCCCCAAAGATCCGTTTGCTTTGCCACGGATTGATCAAGTGATAGACTCCACGGCCGGATGCGAGCTGTTGAGTTTTTTGGATGCCTACTCAGGATACCACCAGATCAAGTTGGACCCAGCAGACCGCCTGAAGACTGCCTTCATCACACCATTCGGAGCTTTCAGTTACCTGACTATGACATTCGGCTTGAGGAATGCCGGTGCCACTTTTCAGCGTTGCATGCAGAAACGCCTCCTCAAGCAACTCGGCAGAAATGCCCACGTCTACGTAGACGATATTGTGGTGAAGACAGAGAAGCGCGACACCCTGCTGGAGGACCTCCAAGAAACATTTGCCAACTTGCACCGATTCCAGATCAAGCTCAACCCCGAGAAATGCGTGTTCGGAGTACCAGCCGGCCAGCTTCTAGGCTTTCTGGTCTCCGAACGCGGCATTGAGTGCAACCCTGTGAAGATCAAGGCCATTGAGAGAATGGAGATTCCCACCAAGTTGCGAGATGTGCAGAAGTTCACTGGGTGCCTGGCCTCCTTAAACCGCTTTATCAGCCGGCTAGGAGAGAAGGCTCTCCCCTTGTACCGACTCATGAAGAAATCCACTCATTTCGAGTGGAATGACCAAGCAGACCAAGCCTTCCATGAGTTGAAGAAGATGCTGACTACTCCACCTATCCTGGCGGCGCCGACTGAGAAGGAGCCCATGCTCCTTTACATTGCCGTGACTAGCCGAGTGGTCAGCACAGTCGTCAGGGTCCAGCGCCCGGAAGAAGGCCGAGCCCAGCTAGTGCAGAGGCCGGTATATTATCTAAGCGAAGTACTATCCAGCTCAAAGCAAAACTACCCGCACTACCAGAAGATGTGCTATGGAGTGTACTTCGCCACCAAGAAGCTGAAGCCCTACTTCCAAGAGCATCCCATCACAGTCGTGTGCACTGCCCCGCTTGCCGAGATCATAGGCAGCCGGGATGCATCCGGCGGGGTGGCTAAATGGGCCATTGCGCTGGCACCTTACACAATCTTCTACCAGCCCCGCACCGCCATCAAGTCCCAAGCATTGGCCAACTTCCTCGTCGACTGGGCCGAGACCCAGTACCTACCGCCGGCTCCCGACTCTACCCATTGGCGGATGCACTTCGACGGGTCCAAGATGCGCACCGGCTTGGGAGCCGGCATCGTCCTCACCTCTCCCAAAGGCGACAAACTCAGATACACGCTGCAAATCCACTTCGCCGCCTCCAACAACGTGGCCGAGTACGAGGCGCTCATACACGGGCTCCGGCAAGCCAAAGAGCTCGGCATACGCCGGATCCTGTGCTATGGCGACTCAGACTTGGTGGTCCAGCAGTCATCTGGCGACTGGGATGCCAAGGATGCAAACATGGAGAGCTATCGATTCCTCGTCCAGCAGATCAGCGGCTACTTCGAAGGGTGCGAGTTCCTTCACGTGCCACGGGCCGACAACGACCAAGCAGATGCCCTGGCGCGGATCGGCTCCACCCGACAGGCTATACCGACCGGTGTCTCCCTCCAGCGCCTCCTCAAACCGTCCATCAAGCCGTCTCCAGAGTCGGACTCTATCTTCGTACCGCCTGCCCCCGATGCAGCCGGATCCGACTGGAGGAACCCAGCAGATGGCGCAGGGACTTATACAACCGGCCCGGGGACTGCCGTAGTCGCACCCGGCTCGGGGACTTCAGAACCCAGCCCGGGGACTGCAGCAGTTGGCCCAGGGACTGCAGCGACACAAGAAGCGGTGGCCGACCCCAACTCCCCACCACCCAACCCGCCCACCCGAGTCATAGTGGCCGTACTGACAGTTGAAGAAGTCACAGCTCCATCATGGGCCCAGTCCATCCTCAACTTCCTAGTCAATAGAGAGCTGCCGACTGATGAGATCTCAACAAGACTAGTGCAACGACGAGCCGAAGCATATGCAATAATAAACAGAGAACTTGTCAAGCGCAGTGTCACTGGAGTCTTCCAGCGCTGCGTCGAGCCAGAGAAAGGAGTGGCAATCCTCAAGGATATCCATCAAGGCGAATGCGGCCACCACGCAGCCTCAGGATCAGTTGTGGCCAAAGCTTTCCGCCACGGTTTCTTTTGGCCGACTGCTTTGGAAGATGCCAAAGAGATAGTCAAAAGCTGCAAAGGATGCCAAGTCTTCAGTTCCAAGCAACACCTGCCGGCTTCTGCACTCAAGACCATCCCCCTCACCTGGCGCTTTGCCGTCTGGGGGCTGGACATGGTGGGCCCATTCAAGACAGCCCGCGACGGCTTGACACATCTGCTTGTCGCCGTGGACAAATTTACCAAGTGGATCGAAGCAAAGCCGATCAAGAAGCTGAACGGGCCGACTGCCGTGACGTTCATTGCCGACATCACTACTCGGTATGGCGTGCCGCACAACATCATCACCGACAACGACACAAACTTTGCCAAAGGAGCACTGGCACGTTTCTGCGCGACGCAGGGTATCCGACTGGACTTAGCGTCTGTTGCCCACCCGCAGTCAAACGGCCAGGTCGAGCGAGCAAATGGACTCATCCTCTCTGGCATCAAGCCCCGACTGGTCGTACCACTGGAGCGATCGGCCGGCTGCTGGCTCGATGAGCTGCCGGCTGTCCTCTGGAGTCTGCGTACTACACCTAACAAGTCAACCGGCTTCACTTCGTTCTTCCTTGTATATGGTGTCGAGGCTGTCATCCCAACCGACATCGAGTTCGACTCGCCTCGGGTCACCATGTACACGGAGGCGGAGGCCAAGGAAGCGCGAGAAGACGGCGTCGACCTGCTGGAAGAAGGCCGGCTGTTAGCACTCAGCCGGTCCGCCATCTACCAGCAGGGTTTGCGCCGTTACCACAACCGCAAGGTCAAGCCAAGATCTTTCCAAGAGGGCGACCTTGTGCTTCGGCTGATCCAGCGAACAGCCGGCCAGCACAAGCTCTCGGCCCCTTGGGAAGGCCCTTTCGTCATCAGCAAGGCACTAGGCAGTGACTCCTACTACCTGATCGACGCACAAAAACCAAGAGCACGCAAGAGGGATGATTCCGGCAAGGAGTCGGAGCAACCATGGAACGCGAACCTCCTGAGAAGATTTTACAGTTGAAAGCAGTATGTATCATGCTACCCTTTTGTATTAAGTACGAAACAACGGGCCCCCCGAGGAGCACTCGGGGACTGCCTTCCTTTATCTATGAATGACAAGTGTCATATTCATGAATGTATTATTACATTTGATTTTCTGTCTGGCACCGGGTTTGACTAGTCGGCCCGGGGACTGGCTGCCTTAAGTTATATTAAAGTTCTACCTGAAGTCAGAGAAGTAGTGTGCCAGCTCCCGAGCCCTCTCTTGTTGAAAGTCGCAGCTCGAAGAACCGACTGTCCGACTAGCAAGAGCCAAAGGCAGAAAGGTTGCCCACACGAAAAACGGCTAAGGACTAACGAACTTGTATAATGAAAAGACGGCCTCCAACCACGCTTGCTGGCTGTCAAAACAGCCGGCTGGCTGGCCTCCCAATCACTTCGCTATAATCCAACAAGGCTAGAGTACTTGCCCTCCCAACTGGCCAAGCACTTCTCCAGCCACAGATTGCAGAGCAACTGTCCGACTGGGGAGGCGGCAACCAAGGGAGGGCGGCAAAGGAAACAACAGAAGGATGAAAAGCAGAGAACAAGGGAAAGCCAAACGCATGCATATTCATATTTACACATAAGGCCCCCAACAGGCCGGCAATCAACATAGTTCGAATACACCCCCAGTGGGTGGAATTGTGCAAACCTAACAAAATACTGTTCCAAGAGTTGCAAAACAGGAAAATAGAGGCATCAGACTAGACTAAGGGCGCGGTGTGGGAGCCGGGTTGGTCGGTGGAGACGGCGCCACCAGCTGGAGGAGTGGCCGGCTGGCGGGTCTCGGCTTGATCATCGCCGGCTGCAGGCGGTGCACCCGCGCGTGCCTTGTTGCTGGAGGCACGGTCAAGCTGAGGCTGACCGGCCGCTCCACCATCTGTCCCGGCGTCTTCACCCTCCTCCTCCTCCTCCTCGCCCTCGTCGCTGGAGTCGATCTCCTTCGCCGAGTCCTCGCCGTCTGCCGGATTCAGCCCGAACCACTCCTCCGGCTGGGCAACACCGTTGTCGTCCACTTCAGGAGCGAAGGCGCTGGTGTCGGTGTAGTCGGCGATAGCCGAAGCCCGCCGGATGATAGCCGGCCGCACCGGCTCCAGCTCCGTGTCGGCCTGCTGCCGCCAGGTAGCCAGCTGATCCAGACTCAGCCCGGGATACCAGGCCTTGGCGAACTCCAGCGCCCGCCTGGCGCCGGACCGAGCCGCCGAAGCCTTCCAGGCCTCGAAGCGGCCGACCGCCACCTCCAGCCAGTCGGCAGTCCGACTAGGGGTGCGGGGAATCACTTCACCAGGCCAGAGAGCGGCCAACACCTGCGCCCCAACACGCTGAAGCCGGCGGAGCAGGCGATGAGCCGGCTGGAGGTGGGCCTGGATCGCCAAAACCTGCTCCTCCAGCGACCGGCGAGCGTTTGGTGCGATGTCGGCGCCAGGCTGCCTTTGTGCCTCGCGGTGGGCCTCGACGACCTGGTTGGCGGCGGTAGAGTAGCCAGGGAAGTACTCTGCGCAAGGAAGAAAGAGAAAGAAGAGAAAAAAAACCAAGTCAAAAAACGAGCTAAAACGGCAAGCGGCAAGAAAGGACGAAGAGGAAGGCGGCTTACCGTCAACCAAGTCTTCGATCTAGCCATAGCCGTTGATCAGCGTCTGCTTCGCTTCGGCCCAGCTGGCCACCTCTGTTTTATACTCGACTTGGAGGGCGGCCTCGCTGTCCTGCACCGCCTTCAGGGCCGCCTTGTGGCTCTCCTCCTGGTCGGCCAACCGCTTGGCCAGGCGGTCACGCTCCTGTGCCAAGGCGGCAAACTCGGCCTCCTTAGCACGAAGGGCGGCCTGACTCCCACCCAGCTGCTCCCTTAGACTGGCGTTGGCCGCTGCAGGGATGGCAGAGAAGAAAGAAGCAATAAGAAAAAGTCGTCAAGGAAGATCCGACCCGACTGCTCAGCAGTCGGCCCGAATCTCGGGGACTACACCCAGTGGGTGCGCTGACGCACCCCCACGTGAGATAAAAGACGAAGCACTTACCCCGGCTCTCAGATAGGTCAGCAGTCTTCTGCGTCAGCTCCCGAGCCTGGGAGTTGAAGGCAGCCGCGCGGAGGTTGTGGTAGTCCTGCAAGCCAGGCAGAGGAGCAAATGAGAACAAGAATAGCAAAACAAGGCCCGCTAGGAAGTTCCAAGCCGCCTGCTCAGCAGCCGACTCGGAACTCGGGGACTACACCCAGTGGGTGCGCTGACGCGCCCCCACGGAAGAAACCAAAATCAAAAAAGCAAAGACAACAAGACTAACCCGGATGGCCGCCCGCGTCGCAAGGAACTCGTCGTTGTACTTCTTCAGCGCCGCAGCCTGGGCTTGAAGCCGGTTCCGGGCGTCCTGCGCTGCCACGTTCATCATTGCCGTCCCTCCACCCGGCGTCCACCCCGAGCTGGTGCTGGCCGCCTCCATCTCCTGGGCCGACGAGCTGGAGCCGGCGGCCGTCTGCGGCTCCGATGCAGCCTTCCCCGCACGCCGGCGCGACGGCGTCTAGACCACCAGATCAGTCCTCGCGGTCGGGTCGCCCCCGGCCGATTGTGTAGGCAGCAAGTTAGGCCGGCCGCCTTGGGTCGCCCCAGTCGGCAGGGCCGGTGCCGCCTCCCTCTCCGGGACGACGACGTCGTCCTCCCTCTCCAGTCCCGGCTGGTCACCGCCGGCTTCTTCTGGCGGGGGCTCTGGGGCCTCAGGCGCCGCGACGCGCAGAGGGGTGACTAGCAAGGCCCCCTCCGCCATCGCCGCAGCCGCAACCTCCGCTTGGGCCTTGGCCGCTGCATCGGCGCGCGCCTTCGCTGCCTCCTCCTCCTGCGCCGCCTTGGCGATGGCCGCCCTCAATGCCTCCGCCTCCCGCTCCTCCCGCGCCTCCCGGGCGTTCCGCTCCGTCGCCGCCCCAGATCCTCCCGGGGATCCCACGACGGAGGCGGCAGCAACCCGCTCGAGCGACAATGGAGCCCTGATTTTTTGAGAAAGGACAAGGATTCAGGAACTACCAGAGAAAGGAAGAAAGAATACATGAAGGAGTATATACTTACGCCGACACCGTCTGTGGCTGCTTCACCGCCTTGCGGAAGCGGGCCGCCTTCGCGACCGCCTCTTCCCGCCTGGTCGCCGCTGCCCCACCCTTAGGCTTCTTCGGCCGACTGCCGAACAAGCCCGACGCTTCTGCCCGCCGCCCCGAGCAGGCGGCGCGGCGGACGAGCCCGCGCCATGGCCAGACGCCGGCTGGCGGCGTGGGATGACTTCCGTCTCGCCGTCATCCGGCCAGTCGTCGAAGCTGACTCCAAGCCCGGAGCCGCCTGCCTCGCCGCCGGTTTGGCCGCCGCCCGCCTCGGTGTTGTCATCCATGGCGGCCGCCCCCAAGTCGGGGTCCTCCAGGTCGTGCTCCGTCCAGTCGGGGACGAATCGGCGCTCCGCCTCTGACCTGCCTGCAGGCCGAAGGAGAGGGCTCTGTCGAGACATGCCGACTAGTCAGAGTCGGCCAAAAGGAACTCAGCGACAAAACTAAAGAGAAGAAAGGGAAAAAGAGAACATACCGTGGGCGGCGGGTGAGCTCGGCAATATGGCTCCTTGCCAAACTGCCACTCTGCGAAGAGCTTGCAGTTCGCAAGGTAGTTCACCATGTGGGCCACTTCGTCGTGCGGCATGTCTTTGGTGCACATCCGACTCGGATCGAGCTGGCCGCTCATCTGACAGATCAGATGAGGGCGGCTCTGAAGCGGAAGCACCCGACGCGTGACGAAGGCGGCCAGCAAGTCGGGCCGAGTCAGGCCCTCCGACTGGATCATCACCCGCAGTCGGGTGACAGCCGCGGCTCTAGCCGGCGTCAGCGTCACGGCCGATAGGACCACTGGGGCCGCCTACCCGCCGGCGGGCCGGCTACGTAAGCCGGCAAATTGACGTAGTCGCCTTGCAGGGCGACGTTCTTCACGTAGAAGTATGACTTCTGCCAGAGCTTCACCGACTGGATTAGCGTGATGACGGGGAAGGGGTTGTCAGCTACCACTCTCCGCATTGCGATGAAGGCGCCACTCTGAGCCGGCACGCCCTGCATACGCGTGCCCAGCTTGGATTGGAAGAACTCCCCCCAGAGCTCGAGGGTGGGGAGGACGCCGAGATAGCCTTCGCACAAGGTGACGAAGGCGGACAGCAGCACCACCGTGTTCGAGGTGAGGTGGTGCGGCTGGAGTTGGTAGAATTCAAGAAAAGAACGGAAGAAAGCGCTCGCCGGCAAGCCGATGCCGTGCAAGAAATGCGAGCGGAAGACCACCCGGTCGCCTTCCTCCGGCTCTGGCATGATCTCCTTCTCAGGCGCGAGGCGGACCCGCACCTTATCCGCGCCGGGCAGCCACCGCGTCTTGCGGAGGAACTCGACGTGGTCTTCATGGACGTTGGAGCCGTCCCAGTCCCCGCCGTACTGCATAGCGGCGTAAGGCCGGCGAGAATGAGCGCGGCGGCGAGGAAAAGAATGGTGGGACGGCGCGGCTGCGAGGCGCTGCTGTGAGGGAGAGCGGGAGGAAGAAGATGGCGGAGGGGAGAGGAGCGTGCGAGCGTCTGCCGCTTCCCCTCCTCCCCCTACTTATAGCCTCGTGCGGCGAAGCCGAGGAGGCGAGGCGTGGGGTGGGACGTGGGATTAACTACACCCACTCCCCCACGTCCCATGATTACTACGCCCTAAAGACATGCCAAAACCGCCGCAGGGAGACGTGCGGACGGCTTTGGGCCGCAGAGAATCCGCGCCTGGGCCATGGCGTGGGAGTGGTGGGCCCCCGACCTGCAGCGATGTCTTGTCGCGTGCGTGGGCTGGCAGGCTTTTTTCAGCCGAGGGGTGCCACGTGGTTCGCAGGCAGCGAGCGGCCGGCCCGCAGCTCGGTGCGCGCGCCAACAGACTCCCGCCCTCCGACTTTGAATTTTTTTTGCCAAGACGGCGCGCCCAACCGAAGCCGGCTCCCAGCTGCCGTTTCGTCAAGATAAGAAGCTGCCTGAGCTTCTCGACCTCCACTCAACCTCGAAGCCCAACCAGCTTCGGGGACTACTGTCGGAGTAAATGGCCACGGGTAGCCTAACCGACTCCCCCTGGCTCTTCAAAAAATTATTGGGCCATTCAAGCCTTCAAGCATACAAAGCATAGGGCCGCCTTCCCCCGGCCGACTATCAAGGCGACCCAGTCTTAGAAACCTTCCCCAAGAAAGCTACGAGATGGCCGACTCCAGGAAGCCGGCCCCAAGAGGACCGACTCCCAGAAGCCGGCCATGAAGAATGCCGACTCCCAGAAGCCGGCCAAGACCGCACCCACCTAGACTGCATCCACATAACGGTGATAAGACGGGGTGTGGCCGCAGTACAGCCCACTACCCCCGAATCCCGAAGCAGGCATGGCCACAGGACGCCGTACGGGTCAGCCATCTCCCGTCCGGCGCGGCACTGTAGCCATGTTGGCCTCAACGTCACCCACGACAGACGCCAGTACGGCCCGCGGGCCCCTTTAGCCAGAGAGACGCTCGAAGGCGACCCGGCCTCCCCTAGTCGGCCGGGGGCGTAGCCGGCTCCCAATAGCCGGCTACCTCCCTCCCTCGAAACATGTGCCTCATTAAGGAGACAAGACGAGGTGAGGCTACAGTGAGAGCCCGCCAGGCGGTGGCACTGTAGCCACGCTTACCTCGACAAAGCCCTCGTCATTAGGGGCGAGGCAACAGTAACCAGCCAACGACAAGACCCCCAAGCGGTGGGGCCGGCCTGTCGAGCAAGAGGCCGGCAGCCGGCGGGACCCACCAGTCGGCGGTCCCCAATGGCCGACGGAGAAGCCGGCAAACACGGACACTGACGGCTGGGACCCACGCCCAGCCGGATTACCATTGTACCCCTAGGGGGTAGGCCTATATAAACCCCCCGAGGCACCCATGCAAAGGGCTGGTCTCATAGAATTGCACACACCATATAGAGAGAAAAGGAGAGCTAGCCTTGCCCTTCTTCTCCCTCTAACCCGACAGCTCAAGGAGCATTTGTAGCTACTTGTTTGATCTAGTGATCATGCGGAGACCCTGCAGAGCAGGACTAGGGGTGTTATCTCCACGGAGAGCCCCGAACCTGGGTAAGATTCGCCGGCGTGCATGTCTTCGCCTCATCCCGTTTCCAGGCACCGGCGACGTCTTACTGGCTCCCACAATGATAAGCCACCCGTTGGCATATGTCGCACCTACCACCCGACAACATCAGTATCAACAAAGGGGGTGGTGGGGTTTAACTGCAGCAAGCCAGCTTTGACTCAGTGGCTATCCTGAACTACGTCTGCAAGTAACTCTTTTGGGGTGGCGCACACGAGTCCGCATATTCACCAAATCAAGGTACCACTATGGATCCGCTCCCGTCTCCCTACGAGAACGCCATCCATAACACTCACACTTATCTTGCGCATTTTAGAGTCCACTTTCACTTGTCTATGAACTGTATAAGCAACCAAGTAGTCCTTTACCGCAGATGCGCCTATTCGAATAGATGATGTTAACCCTGCAGGGGTGTACTTCTTCACACACGCTCTCACCACTTACCGTCGTTTACACGACATGTACTTGGCAACCTTCAAGCGGAAGCCCAACGAGGGTGTCGGCCATGACCTGACTAACCACACAATTCTCTAGTCCAGGTTTATCGCCTATTCAGGTTCCATCCGCTGGGAGACCGACCGAGGTATCCACTACGGCCCCGAACGATGTGTGCAGGGTTCCCGGGTCACCAAATGGGCGACTCGGTACATCGGGCCACGTGCCTACCTTATCATAGCCCACCCTAGGGTCAGCACTGTGCATGACCTCCAGCATACTACAAACACCAGAAACTACTTGCAACTCCTGGACAGAGACAAGGGCGGTTAATAAGTCGAGAGGGTCCATTGGTTTCGGGCCCAACGCGTGGTAGTAGCTGATCTTAAATCACACATACAGATCGCAGTTCGTAAGAACGATTCCAATGAAACAACCCACCATGTACTCCTACATGGCCTTCGATACCTTTACCAAATCGTGTTCACGCACTTAGCTCTCAATAGTAAGACATGTTCACACACCTCCAATTCATCCCCGATGAATTAGACTTGACTCAACTCTAAGCAGTAGCAGGCATGACAAACAAGCATGAATGAGTAGGCACATCAGGGCTCAAACAACTCCTACTCATGCTAGTGGGTTTCATCTATTTACTGTGGCAATGACAGGTCATGCAGAGGAAAGGGGTTCAACTACCGCAGCATGTAATAGATAAATCGTTGTTGTCCTAATGCAGTAAAAGAGAGCAGGAGAGAGAGAGAGTGGGATTGTATCGAAATGAACAAGGGGGTTTTGCTTGCCTGGCACTTCTGAAGATAGCATTGTGTCTTCATCAGTGTCACGATCACATCGTCAGAACAACGTCTACCGAGAGGGGACGAATACCAGCAAACAAGAAAGAACACAATCAATGCAATGCAACAATATGATGCATGAATGTGACATGGCAATATGCTGTGATTTGAGCTAATGCAACTAGCAACACAATTAAATGAAGTTGGTTTGAACCCAAGGTTCAAATTCAAACTCCACATGTGGTTATTTAAGTGCCATTCATTTGATTTGTCCTAAACAGTAGCCAAAAGTTGTTCTAACATGCAGGAAAATGGTACAGATGGATAGATTGGATTTTTATGATCATTTTTATATGTAAATTATTTCATTCTGAGCTACGGTTTATTTTCTATGATTTTTAGAAGTTTTAAACATTTTCTGGAATTTCTGAATTATTTTAAATAAATAAATTATTTATTGCATCAACATGACATCAATGTGACATCAGCAAGTCAACAGAAGCCGGTCCAGGTCAAACCTGACGAGTTGGGCCCACTAGTCAGTGACTCAGTGCTGCCTAGGGTCACACACAGGTGGGGTCGGGTCAACGGACACGTCAGCATAGTCAACTCTGACGCGTGGTCCCGCTGGGTTATAAACTAATCTAAACGGAAAATAAACTCGGAGTTATTTAGGCGTGGGGCCGAGCTATCGGTGTCACTGGAGGGGTTAATTAGTGGGTCATTAGGCACTAATGATGCCCACGTCGGCGGCTAAACGCCGGCGCTAAGCACAACACGGTGGCGCTCGCGGGTCGGGCGATTCCGGCCACGAGAGCTCGCGCTCTTGGGCTCTGCGGAACCAACACGATGAGGCGCTTCGGATGGTGGTCTTATCTGGTCGTGGGGATGCCGGAGCAGTCGATGGTGTCGAGGTTTGGCGGCGGCCGGAGCACGGGATTGCGCGGGCGCAGGGGTGCAGCTCGCGTTCGAGCGAACGGAGAGCACATGCGGTAGCTACGGGGCAACATGAGCTCGCCACATGCTCAGACATGACATTGCTCCACCGTAACAATGACGACGACAAATGCGGCGGCCGGAGCTTGCGGGCAGGACGGCGAGGCCAGTTAGCGGACAAGCGTGACCAGGGGAGTAGGGGGAAACGACGACGGAGCTCACTAGGGGTCGATGCGCAGATCAGTGGGCTCGGGGAGGCATCGGAGTTGGCGAATCGACGAGCGGCGTCCGGCGGCCGTGCGTGAAGGAGACGGCTCGATGGTAGCGATGCAGTGCGTCCGAGGTCGTTTCCTTCGGATTGGAGACGAGCTGCTCGATGGCGGGGCTCGTGTGTACGTCGGAGAGGCGAGGTGGAAGCGGTGGCTATAGCAACAGCGAGTGGCGGCGACGGCTATGGTCGGGCGGCGCTCGGCTGCGAGAGAGAGGGGGCTAGAGGAGGGGACGAGCATAAGCGATGGGCGTGAGGGACCGGGGTGGCGCGTGGCGTCCTCCAGAGGGGTCTGGGAGGCCAACCAAGAAGGAGGTGGCGTGCACGTGTGCGCACATGGCGGGCACACGCCCTCCTGCCCACTGGCTGGAGGTTGAAGACGGTGGGGGGCCTGGTGGGCTGGGCCAGCAGTGCCAGGCCAGGTGGGTTGCAGGTAAGTTCTCTCTCTTCTCTCTGTTTTCTCTTTTGTTTCTATTTTCTAATTATTTGCTCTGTTTTGATTTAGTAAAAAAATTACTAAACCATTTCATAAAATCCTGGAAATATTTGTGGGCACTTGTAGAATTATTTCCAACAGCCCTAAAATGCTGTCAAGATTATTTGGACATTTAAAATATTTTATAGAATTTAAATGTCCAAATTTGAATACTTATGATTTAATTCAAAAATCCTGAGATGACTTAGAAAATGTACACCATTTTTGGCAGAGGTTTTCACCCATTTCAAAAATGATGAACTTTTCTGAAGGGCATTTGGGTTCATTGAAAGTTATTTTATTTGAACCTATTTGAATTTCATTTGGTGCTAGGGTTTATCATTCCCCAATTCAAATTTCCTTTGAATTCAAACATGATGCAACAACCAAGCTAGTCCAAGTGCAAGGTAAAGCTAGGGATTTGACAGCAAGGCTCTATAGCCACGAGAAACCAATGTAGACCCCATTCCGGCACCCTGCCGGAGGGGGGAATCATCACCGGTGGCCATCTTCATCATCCCGGCGGCCACCACGATGAGGAGGGAGTAGTCCACCCTCGGGGCTGAGCGTTTGTACCAGTAGCTATGTGTTTAATCTCTCTCTTTCATGATCTTGAGATGTCACGATTTTGATGTATCACGTGCTTTGTTAATATAGTCGGATCATATGGTGTTTTCCCCTCTCTATCTTGTTGTGATGAATTGAGTTTTCCCTTTGAGATTTTGTTGTTATCGGATTGAATACTTTCATGGATTTGAGAGCACTTGATATATGTCTTGCATATGAATACTCGTGGCGACATTGGGGTATCGTATCGATTCAACTCGCGGATTCCCGAGATGACATTGGGGTAATCTATGCATAGGGGTTGATGCACGTCTTCTCTTTGTTTCTCCAGTAGAAATGTTGGTGCACTCTTTGAGGTTCTTTGTATTGGATTGAATATTATGAATCTGAATTTTCTTTGGTGTTATTTTAGTATGAACTCTTGGTTATATCGATGGAAAGAATAGCTTTGAGGTGGTTTCGTACCCATCTCCGCTAGATAGGAACATTTAAGTGATTCTTCCTCGCACTTTGAGGGATGATTATATGATCCAATTATATTAGCATTGTTGAGAGATTGCACTAGTGAAAGTACGGACCCTAGGCCTTGTTTTCAAGCATTGCAATACCATTTGTGCTTACTTTTATCGATTGCTACCTTGCTGTTTTTATTTATTCAGATTATAAAAATATATTTCTACCATCCATATTACCCTTTTATCACCATCTCTTTGCCGAACTAGTGCACCTATACAATTTGCCATTGTATTGGGTGTGTTGGGGACACAAGAGATTTATTGTATTTGTTTGCAGGGTCGTTTGAGAGAGACTATCTTCATCCTACGCCTCCCACAGATTGATAAACCTTAGGTCATCCACTTGAGGGAAAATTGCTACTTGATACGTCTCCAATGTATCTATAATTTTTTATTGTTCCATGCTATTATATATTCTGTTTTGGATGTTTAATGGGCTTATTTATACACTTTTAGATTATTTTTGGGACTAACCTATTAACCCAAGGCCCAGTGCAAATTGCTATTTTTTTGCCTATTTCAGTGTTTCGCAGAAAAGGAATATCAAACGGAGTCCAAGCGGAATGAAACCTTCGGGAGAGTTATTTTTGGAACAAACGTGATCTAGAGGACTTGGAGTGGACGTCAAGACATCACCGAGGAGGCCACGAGGCTGGGGGGCGCGCCTACCCCCTGGGCGCGTCCTCCACCCTCGTGGGCCCCTCATGGCTCCACCGACCTACTTCTTCCTCCTATATATACCTACGTACCCCGAAACCGTCGAGGAGCACCACGAAAACCTAATTCCTCCGCCACAACCTTCTGCACCCGTGAGATCCCATCTTGGGGCCTTTTCCGGCGCTCCATCGGAGGGGGAATCGATCACGGAGGGCTTCTATATCAACACCATAGCCTCTCCGATGATGTGTGAGTAGTTTACCACAGACCTTCGGGTCCATAGTTATTAGCTAGATGGCTTTCTCTCTCTCTTTGGATCGCAATACAAAGTTCTCCTCGATCTTCTTGGAGATCTATTTGATGTAACTCTTCTTTTGCGGTGTGTTTGTCGAGATCCGATGAATTGTGGGTTTATGATCAACATTATCTATGAACAATATTTGAATCTTCTCTGAATTCTTTTATGTATGATTGGTTATCTTTGCAAGTCTCTTCGAATTATCAGTTTGGTTTAGCCTACTAGATTGATCTTTCTTGCAATGGGAGAAGTGCTTAGCTTTGGGTTCAATCTTGCATTGCTCGATCCCAGTGACAGAAAGGGAAACGACACGTATTGTATTGTTGCCATCGAGGATAAAAAGATGGGGTTTATATCACATTGCTTGAGTTTATCCCTCTACATCATGTCATCTTACCTAATGCGTTACTCTGTTCTTATGAACTTAATACTCTAGATGCATGCTGGATAGCAGTCGATGTGTGGAGTAATAGTAGTAGATGCAGGCCGGAGTCGGTCTACTTGTCACGCACGTGATGCATAGACACGGATATTCTCATAATTATGCACTTTTCTATCAATTGCTCGACAGTAATTTGTTCACCCACCGTAATACTTATGCTATCTTGAGAGAAGCCACTATTGAAACCTATGGCCCCCGGGTCTATTTTCCATCATATAAGTTTCCAATCTATTTTTACTTTGCAATCTTTACTTTCAATCTTTATCATAAAAATACAAAAAATATTATCATCTCTATCAGATCTCACTTTTGCAAGTGGCCGTGAAGGGATTGACAACCCCTTTATCGTGTTGGTTGCAAGGTTCTTATTTGTTTGTGTAGGTACGAGGGACTTGCGTGTGGCATCCTACTGGATTGATACCTTGGTTGTCAAAAACTAAGGGAAATACTTACGCTACTTTGCTGCATCACCCTTTCCTCTTCAAGGGAAAAACCAACGCATGCTCAAGAGGTAGCACTACTGTCCTACAAAACTCTGCGCTTGGAGGCCCAACACATGTCTACAAGAATAAAGTTGCATAGTAGACATCAAGCTCTTTTCTGGCGCCGTTGCCGGGGAGGCTAGGTAAGCGGCACTCACACCCCGTCAACTAAGCTCTTTTCTGGTGCCGTTGTCGGGGAGGTGAGTGCTTGAAGGTATATCTTTAGATCTTCTAGTTTCTTGTTTTATCACTATTTTGGTTCATAAAAGTAATCTACAAAAAACGGAATCGAGGTTGCATCATATTATTCATCTTTATAATGTAGTTTGTGAAAATGATGAAAAGGAAAATTGTGCTCAATTGATAGAAGAAGAATTCAATAGAATGTTTGGTATAAATGATGAGCATGATTGCAATGTTGTTAGTATGAATTCTTTGAATATCCATGATGCTAATGATATGCAAAGCCATAAGCTTGGGGATGCTATGTTTGATGAAGATGATATTTTTAGTCCCCCAAGATTTGATGTGCAAATGTGTTATAATGATCGTGTGCCTCCTATTTATGATGATTACAATGATGAAAGTGGATTTGGAGAGGTCATGACTTTTTTAGTGATGAATCCACCATTTTGGATGAGGCTTCAATTGACTATGATAACAAAGTTGCTATCTATGATGATTATGGTGATGTCATGTATGCTATAAAGAATAATGATAACCATGAAACTTGTCATCATGATGTTAATTTTCAATCACATGATAGTTATTTTGTTGAGTTTGCTGCTACTACTATTCATGAGAATAAATTTTCTTATGTGGAGAGTAATAAAATTTCTATGCTTGTGGATCATGAAAAGAATGCTTTATATGATAGTCATATTGTTGAATTCATTCGTGATACCACTGAAAATTATTATGCGGGAGGAACTTATGCTTGTAGGAATTGCAATAATATCAAGTTTCCTCTCTATGTGTTGAAAGTTTTGAAGTTATGCTTGTTTTGCCTTCCTATGCTAGTTGATTCTTGTTCCCATAAGTTGTTTGCTCACAAAATCCCTATGCATAGGAAGTGGGTTAGACTTAAATGTGCTAGTCATGTGCTTCATGATGCTCTCTTTATGTTTCAATCCTTACCTTTTATGCGAGCATCATTGAACTCATCATGCCTAGCTAAAAGGCATTAAAGAAAAGCGCTTGCTGGGAGACAACCCAACACTTTTACCTACTGTTTTTGTGTGTTCACATGATTAGGCTACTGTAGTAATCATGTTTTATAGCTATTGTTTCAATAAAGTGCCAAGTAATCATGTTTTATAACTTTTGCTTCCAAAAACAGAATTGCTTAAATTCACTGGAACGTGATAAAATTCTGAATTTTTTACAGATGATTGATGTGCAAATTCTCTATGGTTTCCTATTTTTCAGAATTTTTGGAGTAGCAGAAGTATGGTTATTCTGCAGATCATTACAGGCTGTTCTGTTTTTGACAGATTCTGTTTTCAATGCATGGTTTGCTTGTTTCCTAGTTTCTATGGCTTATATTGCTCAATATAAATTGTGGAAATGATATGCTACAGTAGACATTGTGTGGAAACAATTATGAATCTTGTCTTTGACAGTACCAAAGTGAAATGGTTTTGCTCTTTATCATATTAACCTATCTCACAAAGTTCCGTTAAGTTTTGTGTGATTGAAGTTTTCAAGTTTTGGGTGAGATGTCGATATGAGGAGAATAAGGATTGACAAGACCCTAAGCTTGGGGATGCCCAAGGCACCCCAAGTTAATATCCAAGGAAGATCCAAGCAACTAAGCTTGGGGATGCCCTGGAAGGCATCCCCTCTTTCGTCTCCAATATTTTCGGTAACCTCACTTGGAGCTATATTTTCATTCATCACATGATATGAGTTTTACTTGGAGCGTCATTTTATTTTGTTAGGATTTTCTTGTTGCTTTCTATAATAATATTTTGCATCTTTTACTTCAATAAAAATGTCAAGGATAGCCTTCACCATGCTTATTTTGCAAGTATACATGTTGCTGTTTCAAAATACAAACTTTGCTGTCATTGTCTGGATTCTTCTGGAAAGTCACAACGTGATAAAATCTTGTAATTTTTACACAATATGCTATGATAAATTTTCTACAGTGTGGTAATTTTTCAGAATTTTTGGAGTTACAAAAGTATGAATTTTCTTGCATTCTTTATAGACTGTACTGTTTTGGCAGATTGTTGTTATGTTTGCATATGTCTGCTTGTTTAATGATTCTATTTGAGGATAGGAGTATTAAGTACGCAGAGGCATTTAGTATGGAATGTTGAATAATAATTTTAGTGATTTGCTACAGTAGAGAATGATAAGGTTTTTGCATTGGTTTATACTAACTTATCTCACGAGTTCTTGTTGAGTTTTGTGCGGATGAAGTTTTTAAGATTTAGGGAAACCATGGTATACAAGGAATTAAGGAGACACAAAAGCTCAAGCTTGGGGATGCCCAAGGCATCCCAAGATAATATTTCAAGAAGTCTCAAGCATCTAAGCTTGGGGATGCCCCGGTAGGCATCCCATTGATACGTCTCCAACGTATCTATAATTTTTTTTATTGTTCCATGCTATATTATATTCTGTTTTGGATGTTTAATGGGCTTTATTATACACTTTTATATTATTTTTGGGACTAACCTATTAACCGGAGGCCCAGCCCAAATAGCTGTTTTTTTGCCTATTTCAGTGTTTCGCAGAAAAAGAATATCAAACGGAGTCCAAACGGAATGAAACCTTCGGGAACGTGATTTTCGGAAAAAAACGTGATCCAGAGGACTTGGAGTGGACGTCAAGCAACAGATGAGGAAGCCACGAGGTAGGGGGGCGCGCCCTCCACCCTTGTGGGCCCCTCGTGGATCCACCGACCTACTTCTTCCTCCTATATATACCTACGTACCCCCAAACCATCAGAAGCGACCACGAAAACCTAATTCCACCGCCGCAACCTTCTATACCCGTGAGATCCCATCTTGGGGCCTTTTCCGGCGTCCTGCCGGAGGGGGCATTGATCACGGAGGGCTTCTACATCAACACCATAGCCTCTCCGATGATGTGTGAGTAGTTTACCTCAGAATTTTGGGTCCATAGTTATTAGCTAGATGGCTTCTTCTCTCTCTTTGGATCTCAATACAAAGTTCTCCTCGATTCTCTTGGAGATCTATTTGATGTAACTCTTCTTTTGCGGTGTGTTTGTCGAGATGTGATGAATTGTGGGTTTATGATCAAGATTATCTATGAACAATATTAGAATCTTCTCTGAATTCTTTTATGTATGATTGGTTATCTTTGCAAGTCTCTTCGAATTATCAGTTTGGTTTGGCCTACTAGATTGATCTTTCTTGCAATGGGAGAAGTGCTTAGCTTTGGGTTCAATCTTGCGGTGCTCGATCCCAGTGACAGTAGGGGAAACGACACGTATTGTATTGTTGCCATCGAGGATAAAAAGATGGGGTTTATATAATATTGCATGAGTTTATCCCTCTACATCATGTCATCTTGCTTAAAGCGTTACTCTGTTCTTATGAACTTAATACTCTAGATGCATGCTGGATAGTGGTCGATGTGTGGAGTAATAGTAGTAGATGCAGGCAGGAGTCGGTCTACTTGTCACGAACGTGATGCCTATATACATGATCATACCTAGATATTCTCATAACTATGCTCAATTCTATCAATTGCTCGACAATAATTCGTTTACCCACCGTAATACTTATGCTATCTTGAGAGAAGCCACTAGTGAAACCTATGGCCTCCGGTGTCGGTGTCAAAACCGGCGGATCTCGGGTAGGGGGTCCCGAACTGTGCGTCTAAGGCGGATGGTAAAAGGAGGCGGGGGACACGATGTTTACCCAGGTTCAGGCCCTCTCGATGGAGGTAATACCCTACTTCCTGCTTGATTGATCTTGATGATATGAGTATTACAAGAGTTGATCTACCACGAGATCATAGAGGCTAAACCCTAGAAGCTAGCCTATGGTATGATTGTTGTTGTCTTACGGACTAAACCCTCCGGTTTATGTAGACACCGGAGGGGGCTAGGGTTACACAGAGTCGGTTACAAGGGAGGAGATCTACACATCCGTATTGCCAAGCTTGCCTTCCACGCCAAGGAGAGTCCCATCCGGACACAGGATGAAGTCTTCAATCTTGTATCTTCATAGTCCAACAGTCCGGTCTAAGGATATAGATCGGCTGTCCGAGGACCCCCTAATCTAGGACTCCCTCAGTAGCCCCTGAACCAGGCTTCAATGATGATGAGTCCAGCGCGCAGATTGTCTTTGGCATTGCAAGGCGGGTTCCTCCTCTGAATATTCCATAGAAGATTTTGAACACAAGGATAGTGTCCGGCTCTACAAAAAAAATTCCACATACCACCGCAGAGAGAATAATATTTCCACAAATCTAATCTGCTGACAGCTTTTCTAAACGTGACGTTCTGCCGTGATCTGGTCATGACGAACCATTTTCCGAGCCTGCCACTGCACGTGTTGCGAGGCGGTTTTGTTGGCACGTCTTGTCGAAGCAGAGATTGTGTCCCTCTTTTCACGGGATTCTCATCAATACGGGCGTGGGTAACCCAACCGCGCCATCAATTACGGCGCTTGGGGAATAAGCGGTTTTACCAGGCAAGTGGGGAGGCGCATAGTTCCTTCCGCCCTTATAAAGAGACAAGGATTCATCTTTTTCACCCACGCCCTCTTCCTCCTTGCTCATCCATTCTCGCGCACTTGAGCTCCAACACCCAAGTTCGCATTTTCTCCTCAAACCACTCCAAGCATGTCCGAAGCGGGAGGCAAGTGGATGGTCTCCTCCGTTACAGAGGAGGACATCACAAAGCTATGGGGAGCCGGATACCTGGCCGCGGATATCGCGCACCGGCTACCAGATGCGGGGCAGATCGTCCCTACTCCAGAACCCCATGAGAGGGTGGTATTTCTTACCCACTTCGTCCGCGGACTGGGATTTCCCCTCCACCCGTTTGTCCACGGGCTCATGTTCTACTACGGGCTGGACTTTCACGATCTGGCCCCCAATTTCATCCTCAACATCTTGGCATTTATCGTCGTGTGCGAGGCCTTCCTCTGCATCAAGCCCCACTTCGAACTGTGGCTGAAGACCTTCAAAGTTAAACCGAAGGTGGTGGTCGGCCAGCAAGCGGAGTGCGGAGGCGCCATGGTGGGCAAAATGCCCAACGTCACCTGGCTCGAAGGCTCCTATGTGGAGACCGTAAAGGGGTGGCAATCGGGGTGGTTCTACATCACCGAGCCGCGCGACACCAACTGGGTGGCGGCCCCCGAATTTCGATCCAGAATCCCCATGCGGCTCACCTCCTGGAAAGAGAAGGGCCTATCCTGGGGTTCCTCGATAGAGCTGACCGGACTCCAGACCTGCGTCAAAAACATGATGAGCAAGAAAATCAAGCTTGTCAACATGGTCCAAGTCATGCTCTTCCGCCGGATCCTCCCGTGTCAAAGACGGGCATTTAATTTGTGGGAGTTTGACCCGGCCGAGCACCAGACGCTGCGAGAGCTCTTCAACACGACGCACAAGGACGTCTGGAAGGTGCTGTTCAAGGGCGCCGAGGTACCTCCTCCCCTTACCGAGGACCGCGGACTCAGCGCAAAGCGTCCTGCCAATCCGGTAAGTCTTTTTATATCTCATAAGATGTTCTTTTCCCCAGTATAACCACGCGCGGGATCTAAGCCTCCACGCCATTTAACAAGACTGGGTAGCGACAGCGGAGCAGATCGATTGTCCAGCCCCCTGCCCGAAGATCCAGCGGATGCTCTCCTAACGGAGATGCTGGTTCCGGCGCCTTATGAGGTGCCGGAGAAGAAGGCCAAGAAGAAGGCCACGGGGACCAGGAAGGGTCTTCGGCGCAAGGTTATATCGGACTCATCGTCCGAAAACACCGAGGTGCACTCCTCTCACGAAAACGAGGAGGAGGAAGAGGAAAGTTCTCCCCCTAGCCGGGGGGACAGGAAAAGGAAGGCCGCCCCATCAGGGGAGGCTGAAGGGTCCAAGAAGGGAAGGACCCTCCTCCCGGACTGCTCCACGACGGCCGCTTTCAGCGACGAGGAGTGGTTACCCAGGGAAAAGCCCCTGGCAAAGTCGTGAGTATCCGGATACCATAATAATTCTTGGTACGTCTGATTGTACTGTTTCTTATCACGCCGAACATGATTATGCAGTCCATCCCGGGCCCATATCGACGTATCTTCGTCGGATGATTCTTTGGGCCCGTCAGATATGAACAGCGATTCACTCCCGACCGCCTCCTCCCCCCGCCCTATGGACGACGCCGAGGTGTTGTCTCAAAGGGAACTGAACCGAGGGGAGACAGTTCTGGAGGCGCCCCAAGGCGACATTCCAGGCGCTGGGCGCACGAGGGACAAGACTCTCCTGGGCCCTAACGCCGGGGGCAGCAAGTCTAGCCCCAAGCTGAATACGGCGCCGGAACCTCCAGTGGTTCCGGATTCTGTCGGGCAACCCCTCGCTAAGGGGGGCACGCCGTCTGTGCCGATGGCCTCTGTCCATCCAGAGGCATCGGACAACTTGCTGGAAGTGCTTTGCGGCGCTTCCATTGACGAAGAGCACCACACTATTATGAGTGCGGTAGTCAAGAAGGTTCAGTCCGCCAAGAGCGGTCTGACTGAAGCCTGTGTTAGCCTCCTAACAGGCTTTGAGGTAAGTAATCAAATTATAAGAAAATGTTATAGCATAGACAGTAGCCCCTGATGCTCTGTTTGGTGTTCGCAAGGAAAGGCCGAACAGAGGATCAAATCATAATCACATGAGTCTAATCGAAATATGTCTATGTGAATAAGCAGGCTTCGCTGCTGGCCGCAGCCGCTTGCACGGCGGAGGTTGCCGCACTGAGGCGGGACCTTGAGCGGTCCAAGGAAGAGCTCGGCCTTACCAAGAGGCAACTCGCAGAGAACAAAGGTAAGTAGTACCCCGTCTGTTTATTGATAAAGAGAAAGAAATGTGGTTTGTTAGATCACATGATCGTTATGAATTTGCTAGGGGCCGCGACCGAAGTGGCGGCCCTGAAGAAGGCGCTGTCCGAGGCCGAAGTAAAAGCGGCCACGGAGCGCACCGAGCGTGAGAGGCAAGAGGACCGCGTCGGCGAGGTTCAGCAAGAGCTCCGGGATTTCGTCAAGAAATATGAGTCCCTGGAGCGTGACTCTAAGACGCAAGGGTCCGAGCTTGCGAAGGCCCGCGAGAACGTACAAAATGCCAAGGCCGAAGCCCAGAAGGCCCTCCAGGAAATTGAGGCGGTTAAGAAGATAGCGATGGGTAAGGCAATCATTATGCAAAGCAAGCATGTGAAGGAAACTTTTCTTTTACTTACCCGAATTCGGAGCTCTCCAGGAGCGTTCGCAGATCTGCCCCGCAGCGTATCGGATGCCGCAGAGTTCTACCGGGCCGAGGAAGGGAGCTCGACGGAGAAGTTGTTCTGGTCTCAGTATACTGGGACCGAACATCCGCTGCCCCTGAGCGACCAGTTGAAGCAACTGGTCGAGCTGCACAAGGCGGCTGAACTGGCCATGAGGGGCCTCATAGTCCAGATGTGGCCTGGCGAGCCCCTACCTGGCAGCTATTTCGGCCTGGTAAGGCGACTTGTGAACGCCTGCCCACGGCTTGAAGTCATAAAGCGGTCCGTCTGCATTGAGGGTGCCCGTAGGGCCTTTGCCCATGCGAAAGTGCATTGGGCGATGATGGATGCCGAGAAGCTGGTGAAGGAGGGGCCGCCGGAGGGCAAGGAGCATCGCCACCCCGAAATGTATTATGACAGTGTCCTGAAGGGTGCCCGCCTTGTGGCAGAGGAATGTTCTAAGGATGTAATATTTGAATGAATGGACTCATGTGATCCTGTGATATGAAAACGAGTTCATGTGCGCTATATAACGCTGTGTTGATTTAAAATATTACCTTCTGTGCGGTCGTTTATAAAATCTGAGAGTTGGCTAGTCGTCGGCTTCTGCCCCCATGTAACTAGTACTGGGGTGTTCGGGATAAACCTGAGCACTCTTTATCCCAATTTTGGGCCCTTCGAAGGAGGTGTTCAGCACAACGAACCAGGCAATCGGACTATAAAGCTTTATCACTCTCACTTAGCCATAGAAGTCTACAATTTTAAATTTTGGCGAAGCCCCTAGTATTCGGAAGGCCGAATTGGGGCGCTATATACGCCTAAATCGCACAAGGCCGACTCCTCGCCCGAAGCGGAAAAAATCTTTAAGGATTTGAGACCTCTCGAACAGCAACCAGCTCTCGCCTTATCATGACAGTCAGTTTTCGGCTTTTTCTACTGAGGTGCTCGTCCGGAAGAACCGGGACACAATCGCAGTAGTTCTCCCAGTGCTACCTTAGCCGATATAGCGGAACGTAAGGTACCAAAACATGGGAGCCGGGCAAACCCAACTATTGACCCAAGACATGATTCAGAGCTGATGCATATAATGCTATAAGTTCGGGGTGCCACACTGTCGAAAGTGTCCGGACTTTTCGTGCCGTGTTATGGGGTATACTAAAGCCCCTGGCGCACTGATCGTACCAGAATGTACGAGTGCCATTTGTCGTAAATAAGCAGACAAGGAAAAAAAGAAATGCAATAATAGGCTAACGCTATACATTGTTGTTTAAGCAATACGTCAAAGCGTACATATACAAGTAGTGCAATAAGCAAAAAATAGGACTATTTGACATGTCCTATCCAAGGGCAAGCTGCGTATGGGTATGTAAAAACAGGTACATCGATCGTTATCAGAGACCACCTGGGATTTCCCTTGTACGTCAGAGCTTCTTGCTTCCTTGGTATTTCCTTCCCGTAATGCGTCCAGCAATCAGACTGCCGGAAAGGGCTTCCAGAGAGTAAGGTCCTGAAAGAGAGAAAATGATAAAGGTATACAGCCCCTGGGGCGGTTGAGCCGCATTGTGGGATGTGTCCTAGCCGTGCCTCCGCCTATGCCCATGGTATTTTTAGTGCGTAATTATGTACGCGCGGCACAAATTTCGTCGCTTGCCTGGGACTAGGACGGAGGCCGAATTGCTAGGCGAGCTCTGAACGTGCCAGGAGATCCTGTTGCAGGTTACTCCGGACTCGCTTGAAGGTGTCCGGGGGCTTTATCGCCGAATTGGCGGTTTGCCTTAAAAGGCTGCTTTGTGCTTCTGCTGCGAGGGCCGCAGTGTGCTCCTCCGTGCAGAGCGAGCACTCTGTGTTTCCATTAACTGTTATAACCCCGCATGGTCCTGGCATTTTGAGTTTGAGGTATGCATAATGCGGTACCGCATTGAATCTGGCAAATGCGGTTCGTCCGAGCAGTGCGTGATAGCTGCTGCGAAAGGGGACGATGTCGAAGATTAACTCCTCGCTTCGAAAGTTGTCCGGAGATCCGAAGACCACTGCCAGTGTGATTGAGCCCATGCAACAGGCCTCTACACCTGGGATTACACCTTTAAAGGTGGTTTTGGTGGGCTTGATCCTCGAGGGGTCTATGCCCATTTTGCGCACTGTATCCTGATAGAGCAGGTTCAGGCTGCTGCCACCGTCCATAAGGACGCGAGTGAGGTGAAATCCGTCAATGATGGGGCCAAGGACCAATGCGGCAGATCCGCCATGACGGATACTAGTGGGGTGGTCCCTGCGATCGAAGGTGATCGGACAAGAGGACCATGGTTGAACTTTGGGGCGACTGGCTCCATCGCATAGACGTCCCTTAGTGCATGCTTCCATTCCCTCTTGGGAATATGGGTTGCGTATATCATGTTCACCGTTTTCACTTGCGGAGGGAATCTCTTCTGTCCTCCTGTGTTCGGTGGCCGAGGCTCCTCCTTGTCATCGCTATGCAGCCCCTTGTCCTTGTTTTCGGCATTCAACTTGCCAGCCTGCTTGAATACCCAGCATTCTCTGTTGGTGTGATTGGCTGGCTTATCGGGGGTGCCGTGAATTTGACACGAGCGATCGAGTATACGGTCCAAACTGGACGGGCCCAGATTACTTCTTTTGAACGGCTTCTTCCGCTGACCGGATTTAGAGCCACTGAATTCGGCATTGACTGCCGTGTCTTCGGCGTTGTCGCCGTTGTTGCGGCGCTTGTGTCTGTTGCGATGTGGTCTGCCGTTAGTATATTTGGTGTCTGAATTGCCAGGATTTCTTGTTGTGCTGTTGTTGCGAGCCAGCCAACTGTCCTCGCCCGCGCAAAAGCGGGTCATGAGTGTCATGAGGGCTGCCATGGACTTTGGCTTCTCTTGGCCGAGGTGTTGGGCGAGCCACTCGTCCCGGATGTTATGTTTAAATGCCGCCAAGGCCTCGGCATCTGGACAGTCAACATTTTGGTTCTTTTTAGTTAGGAACTGAGTCCAGAATTTCCTGGCCGATTCCCCTGCCTGTTGGGTTATGTGGCTCAAGTCATCAGCATCCGGTGGTCGCACATAAGTGCCCTGAAAGTTGTCAAGGAATGCGTCTTCCAAATTCTCCCAACTGCCAATGGAATTTGCTGGCAGGCTATTCAGCCAATGCCGAGCTGGTCCTTTGAGTTTTAGTGGGAGGTACTTGATGGCATGTAGATCGTCACCGCGGGCCATGTGGATGTGGAGGAGGAAATCCTCGATCCATACTGCGGGGTCTGTTGTGCCATCATATGACTCAATGTTCACAGGTTTGAATCCTTCTGGGAATTCATGATCCATTACTTCATCGGTGAAGCATAGGGGGTGTGCGGCGCTTCTGTGCCGGGCTATGTCACGATGCAGTTCATACGAGTCTTGTCTGCTGTATTCGGCCCGGCCGGATTTGCTTTTAGTGTATCCGGCGTGACGATCATCGTCACACGTTGGGGCGCGACCCCGTGATCCGTAGATCGATCTTGTATGTCCTGCTTTGTTTTCCAATACGTCTCGCAGGTTCCGCGTGTTGCCCCCGGCCTTGGTATTTTTGTTTGAATTGCGGCGGGGTGCGAGCTGGACTTCGGGCTGATATGCCCCTCTGTCTCGGCCACGAGGTGGCCGATCAGCCGCATCATACACTGGTGATGTAGGTTTTAATGCTTCCTCCTCGAGTTGGGGTAGCAACCTGCGCTTTGGGTAACTCTTGGTTGGGCGCTCGAGTTCGTATTCCTCGGCCGCCAGGACTTCAGTCCATCTATCCGCTAGCAGATCTTGATCAGCTCGAAGCTGTTGTTGCTTTTTCTTCAGGCTGTTTGCTGTGGCTATAAGCCGGCGCTTGAAGTGCTCCTGCTCGACGGGATCCTCAGGCACGATAAATTCTTCGTAGCCGAGGCTCACCTCGTCTTCGGAGAGAGGCATGTAATTGTCATCCTCTGATTCTCCGTCTGCTGCCTATACCGGAGGGCTAGCTTGTTCATCCTCCCGCTCGAGGTCTGGCTGGAGGGGATTGTCGTCTTCTTCGGCACTATCTGGAGCGTTATTGTCTCTTGTGCCGGTATCGCTGCTTTTGCTATGGCGGGACTTAGAGCGGCGCCGCTGACGTCGGTGCTTGGATTGCTTCTTGGAGGGATTATCCTCCGTTGTCTTATCACCATCGCCTTCTTTGGGGGTGTCCACCATGTATATATCATATGATGAGGTGGCAGTCCAGTGCCCTGTGAGCGGTGGTTCATGTTCGTCTCCTGCATTGTCGTCCATACCATCGATGTCTTCGGAGACAAAATCGAGCATGTCGGTTAAATCATCGACAGTGGCTACTAAGTGGGTGGTGGGTGGGGAGCGAATTTCTTCGTCGTCCGCATCCCATTCTAGCCAGACATAGTTCGGCCAAGGGTCTCCTGACAAGGAGAGAGACCTCAATGAGTTTAGCACGTCGCCCAGTGGTGAGTGCTGAAAGATATCCGCAGAGGAAAACTCCATAATCGGTGCCCAATCGGATTCGATAGGCACAGACACAGGCGGCTCAGAGCCCGTGGCCGGGGACGAATCCAGGTGTCCGGCAACACGGGTCTCATAGGAAGTGAAGTCAGCATTCGGCTCTATCACCGCTGAGTGTGTGGCCTTCGTGGCGGGGTCCATCCACCCGTCCTCGGATGGCGCAATCTGCTCCGGATTGAGGGCTGGAGTAGTTGCAGGTGTGATCTCCCGAACACTGTCCGACGGCAGAGCTAAGTCATGCCCGTCGTGACTGTGCGGCGCACCTGACATGGGCTCGAATCCGTCGAAAATCAAGTCTCCGCGGATGTCGGCAGTATAGTTCAAGTTTCCAAACCTGACCTGATGGCCAGGGGCGTAGCTTTCGATCTGCTCCAGATGGCCGAGCGAGTTGGCCCGCAGTACGAAGCCGCTGAATACGAAGATCTGTCCGGGGAGGAAAACCTCACCTTGGATCGCATCGTTGCCGATGATCGAAGGAGCCATCAAGCCTTATGGTGACGGCACAGTGGAACTCTCAATGAAAGCACCAATGTCGGTATCAAAACCGGCGGATCTCGGGTAGGGGGTCCCGAACTGTGCGTCTAAGGCGGATGGTAACAGGAGGCGGGGGACACGATGTTTACCCAGGTTCGGGCCCTCTCGATGGAGGTAATACCCTACTTCCTGCTTGATTGATCTTGATGATATGAGTATTACAAGAGTTGATCTACCGCGAGATCATAGAGGCTAAACCCTAGAAGCTAGCCTATGGTATGATTGTTGTTGTCCTACGGACTAAACCTTCCAGTTTATATAGACACCGGAGGGGGCTAGGGTTACACAGAGTCGGTTACAAGGGAGGAGATCTACACATCTGTATTGCCAAGCTTGCCTTCCACACCAAGGAGAGTCCCATCCGGACACGGGACAAAGTCTTCAATCTTGTATCTTCATAGTCCAATAGTCCGGCCAAAGGATATAGTCCGGCTGTCCGAGGACCCCCTAATCCAGGACTCCCTCACCCGGGTCTATTTTCCATCATATTAATCTACCGTCAACAAGCTATTACTTTTGCCGTTTACTTTGCTTTTTTACTTTTACTCTTTATCATAAAAATACCAAAATTATTATCTTATCATCTCTATCAGATCTCACTCTCGTAAGTGACTGTGAAGGGATTGACAACCCCTTTATCGTGTTGGTTGTGAGGTTCTTATTTGTTTGTGTAGGTGCGTGGGACTCGAGTGTAGTCTCCTACTGGATTGATACCTTGGTTCTCAAAAACCGAGGGAAATACTTACGCTACTTTACTGCATCACCCTTTCCTCTTCAAGGGAAAACCAGCGCAGTGCTCAAGAGGTAGCACCCACCTTTCTTCATCAACAATTATCGCTTAGTATCAGTTGATCCTAAGTTTTTGCTTCTTCACATGATGTGTGCTATTCTTGGATTGTCATTTTGTTTTGTTTTGCTTGCTGTTTAATAAAATACTTAGATCTGAAAGTTCTTAAATAAGAGAGTTCTCAAATAGCTACCCCTTTACATAACTACTCGCTTGATCTTCACTTATATCTTTGTGGAGTAGTTTGTCATTTACTATTGTGCTTCACTTATATCCTTGAAGTAAATTGTTGAATAAATTGAACGTAATGAATTTGAAGTTATATGTTCATATCATGCCTAGTGGTAGCTTCACATTGGGTTTAGAAAGTGAAATCTTTTGAAGCTTGACAATCACAATATTGGTCATACAAGCAATTCCTGAATAATTACTATAAGGAAGAGAACTTTCACATGCAAATACACTATCTTGGAAATATTTTGTGATTGTGAGCCCCCATCAAAATATTATATGCCAAAATTGCTAATGTTGGACAAGGAAGACAACGTAATGATTGTCATAGATCCTTCAACATGTGGTGCTTGCCCCCATCTTTGCTAGCCAAAAATTCCGCACTAATAGAGATACTACTTGTGCATCCAAAAGAACCCAAATCTTATTTTCAAGAGTCCACCATACCTACCTAGGGATTGAGCAAGATCCCTCAAGTAAGTTGTCATCGGTGCAATAAGGCAATAAAAATTGCTTCTAAAAGTGTGAGATCATTTAGTGTAAGAGAAAATTGAGCGTTGTACGAACTTGTGATGGTGAAGAATAAAAGCGACAGACTGCATAATAAAGGTTGCTATCATAAGGGGCAATATAACGTGACATTATTTTGCACTAAGGGGTTGAGCATACAAACAAATAAGCGCATGGCAACCTCTGCTTCCCTCTGCGAAGGGCCTATCTTTTACTTTTATGTATTTACTTTTATGCAAGAGTCAAAGTTTTTCTCTCTATTCCTTTTTATTTTTCTCCTTTGGCAAGCATCATGTGGTGAGGAAAGATCTAGGCACATATATCAGTTGGATATGGGTGGCATGAGTTATTATTGTTGACATCACCCTTGAGGTGAATACATTGGGACGCGAAATTATAAGCCCCCATCTTTCTATGTGTCCGGTTGAAACGTTTTGCTCATGTGTATGCGGTGAGTGTTAGCAATCATAGAAGACTATATGATGGTTGAGTATGTGGAGCTCTTACTTAGTCTCTGTTGAATAAGTTGAATTGCAATTGTTTGGTGACTGAGAACATAGGTTGTTGAGTTTCAAGAGAATTCATTGTTTGAACCTTAACATGTGAATTGGTTGCTACTTTAACATGAGAAGTTTTATAAGAAAGAGTTGTTGTTATCATGCTAGGAAAAGTGATTGAAATTATCATTGATCAAACTTATGCACTTTGCTAGCATTCACACTTCATAAATTATTTCTTTTATCATTTACCTACTCAAGGACGAGTAGGAATTAAGCTTGGGATGCTGATACATCTCCAATGTATCTATAATCTATGAAGTATTCATGCCATGTTTACAACAATTTTATATGGTTTTGGTATGATTTGCATAGAAACAATGAGCTATGAGTTTTGGAAGCATTTTAAGGATGGCAGACCAAAAAGCATATTTAGGAGTGGATGTGTGATACGTCTCCAATCTATCTATAATTTATGAAGTATTCATACCATGTTTACAACAATTTTATATGGTATTGGTATGATTTGCATGGAACTAACCCGGACTGACGCTATTTTCAGCAGAACTACCGTAGTGTTGTTTTTTGTGCAGAAATGAAAGTTTTCCAAATGAGCTGAAACTTTTTGATGATTTTTTTGGAACAAAAGAGACCCCCGAGGCTTTGTGGGAGGGCCAGAAGAGCCACAAGGCGGGCACAACCCACCAGGGCGCGCCTGGTGGGCCAGGCTCGCCCAAGTGGGTTGTGCTCACCTCGAGGCCCATCTTCGCGTGAAACCGATGCCAAAAAATCCTATAAATAGAGAAACCATTAGAAGTAACCCTAGATCAGAAGTTCAGCCGCCGCAAGGCTCTGTAGCCACAAGAAACCAATCTAGACCCCGTTCCGGCACCCTGCCGGAGGGGGGAATCATCACTAGTGCCCAGTTTCATCATCCCGGCGGCCACCACGATGAGGACGGAGTAGTCCACCCTCGGGGCTGAGGGTTTGTAAAAGTAGCTATGTGTTTAATCAATCTCTTTCGTGATCTTGAGATGTCAGGATCTTGATGTATCGCGGGCTTTGTTAATATAGTCGGATCATATGGTGTTTTCCCCTCTCTATCTTGTTGTGATGAATTGAGTTTTCCCTTTGAGATTTCGTTGTTATCGGATTGAGTACTTTCATGGATTTGAGAGCACTTGATATATGTCTTGCATATGAATACTGGTGGTGACATTGGGGTATCGTATCGATTCACTTGATATATGTTTTGGCACTCAACTCGCGGATTCCCGAAGTGAGATTGGGGTAATCTATGCATAGGGGTTGATGCACGTTCTTGTCTTTGTTTCTCCGGTAGAAATCTTGGGGCACTCTTTGAGGTTCTTTGTGTTGGATTGAATATTATGAATCTGAATTTTCTCTGGTGTTATTTTAGTACAAACTCTTGGTTAGATCGATCGGAAAGAATAGCTTTGAGGTGGTTTCGTACCCTACAAACAATTCCGTCTTATGTTCTCCGCTATATAGGAACTTTGGAGTGATTCTTCATCGCACTTTGAGGGATGATTATATGATCCAATTATATTAGCATTGTTGAGAGATTGCACTAGTGAAAGTACGGACCCTAGGCCTTGTTTTCAATACCATTTGTGCTCACTTTTACCGATTGCTTCCTTGCTGTTTTTATTTATTCAGATTATAAAAATATATTTCTACCATCCATATTACACTTTTATCACCATCTCTTCGCTGAACTAGTGCACCTATACAATTTTCCATTGTATTCGGTGTGTTGGGGAGACAAGAGATTTCTTGTATTTGGTTGTAGGGTCGTTTGAGAGAGATTATCTTCATCCCACGCCTCCCACGGATTGATAAACCTTAGGTCATCCACTTGAGGGAAAATTTATACTGTCCTACAAAACTCTGCGCTTGGAGGCCCAACACGTGTCTACAAGAATAAAGTTGCGTAGTAGACATCAAGCTCTTTTCTGGCGTCGTTGCCGGGGGGCTAGGTAAGCGGCACTCACACCCCGTCAACTAAGCTCTTTTCTGGCGCCATTGCCGAGGAGGTGAGTGCTTGAAGGTATATCTTTAGATCTTGCAATTTAATCTTTTAGTTTCTTTTTTTATCACTAGTTTGGTTCATAAAAGTAAACTACAAAAAAATGGAATTGAGGTTGCATCATATTATTCATCTTTATAATGTATTTCGTGAAAATGATGAAAAGGAAAATTGTGCTCAATTGATAGAAGAAGAATTCAATAGAATGTTTTGTATAAATGATGAGCATGATTGCAATGTTGTTAGTATGAATTCTTTGAATATCCATGATGCTAATGATATGCAAAGCCATAAGCTTGGGGATGATATGTTTGATGAAGATGCTATTTTTAGTTCCCCAAGATTTGATGTGCAAATTTGTTATAATGATTGCGTGCCTCCTATTTATGATGATTACAATGATGAAAGTGGATTTGGAGAGGTCATGACTTTATTTAGTGACGAATCCACCATTTTGGATGAGGCTTCAATTGACTATGATAACAAAGTTGCTATCTATGATGATTATGGTGATGACATGTATGTGATACGTCTCCAACGTATCTATAATTTTTGATTCTTCCATGCTATTATATTATCTGTTTTGGATGTTTAATGGGATTTATTATACACTTTTATATTATTTCTGGACTAACCTACTAACCCAAGGCCCAGTGCAAATTGCTGTTTTTTTGCCTATTTCAGTGTTTCGCAGAAAAGGAATATCAAACGGAATCCAAACGGAATGAAACCTTAGGGAGAGTGATTTTTGGAACAAACTTGACCGAGAGGACTTGGAGTGGACGTCAAGAAAGAAGCGAGGAGGCCACGAGGCAGGGAGGCACGCCTGCCCCCTGGGCGCGCCCCACCCTCGTGGGCCCCTCGCAGCTCCACCGACCTACTTCTTCCTCCTATATATACCCATATACCCCGAAAACATCCAGGAGCACCACGAAACCCTATTTCCACTGCTGCAACCTTCTGTACCCATGAGATCCCATCTTGGGGCCTTTTTCGGCGCTCCGCCGGAGGGGGAATCGATCACGGAGGGCTTCTACATCAACACCATAGCCTCTCCGATGATGTGTGAGTAATTTACCTAAGACCTTCGGGTCCATAGTTATTAGCCAGATGGCTTCTTCTCTCTCTTTGGATCTCAATACAAAGTTCTCCTCGATCTTCTTGGAGATCTATTCGATGTAACTCTTTTTGCGGTGTGTTTGTCGAGATCCAATGAATTGTGGGTTTATGATCAAGATTATCTATGAACAATATTTGAATCTCCTCTGAATTATTTTATGTATGATTTGTTATCTTTGCAAGTCTCTTCGAATTATCGGTTTGGTTTGGCCTACTAGATTGATCTTTCTTGCAATGGGAGAAGTGCTTAGCTTTGGGTTCAATCTTGTGGTGTCCTTTCCCAGTGACAGCAGGGGCAGCAAGGCACGTATTGTATTGTTGCCATCGAGGATAAAAAGATGGGGTTTATATCATATTGCTTGAGTTTATCCCTCTACATCATGTCATCTTGCCTAATGTGTTACTCTGTTCTTATGAACTTACTCTAGATGCATGCTGGATAGCGGTCAATGTGTGGAGTAATAGTAGTAGATGCAGAATCGTTTCGGTCTACTTGTCGCGGACGTGATGCCTATATACATGATCATGCCTAGATATTCTCATAACTATGCACTTTTCTATCAATTGCTCGACAATAATTTGTTCACCCACCGTAATGCTTATGCTATCTTGAGAGAAGCCACTAGTGAAACCTATGACCCCCGGATCTATTTTCCATCATATTAATCTCCCGTCAACTAGCTATTTTTTTTGCCGTTTATTTTGCAATCTTTACTTTTAATCTTTATCATAAAAATACCAATAATATTATCTTATCATCTCTATCAGATCTCACTTTCGCAAGTGGCTATGAAGGGATTGACAACCCCTTTATCGCATTGGTTGCAAGATTCTTATTTGTTTGTGTAGGTACGAGGGACTTGCGTGTGGCCTCCTACTGGATTGATACCTTGGTTCTCAAAAACGGAGGGAAATACTTACGCTAATTTGCTGCATCACCCTTTCCTCTTCAAGGGAAAACAAACGCATGCTCAAGAGGTAGCAAGAAGGATTTCTGGCGCCGTTGCCGGGGAGGCTTACACCAAGTCAAGTCAAGATTTGATCTCCCGCCAACGTGCGATTTCTGGCGCCGTTGCCGGGGAGTCTACGCACAAGTCAAGACATACCAAGTACCCATCACAAACTCTTATCCCTCGCATTACATTATTTGCCATTTTCCTCTCGTTTTCCTCTCCCCCACTTCACCCTTGCCGTTTTATTCGCCCTCTCTTTCTGTTCGCCTCTTTTTCCCTTGCTTCTTGTTTGCTTGTGTGTTGGATTGCTTGCTTGTCACGATGGCTCAAGATAATACTAAATTGTGTGACTTTTCCGATACCAACAAGAATGATTTTCTTAGCACCCCGATTGCTCCTATTACCGATGTTGAATCTTGTGAAATCAATGCTGCCTTGTTGAATCTTGTCATGAAAGATCAATTCGCCGGCCTTCCTAGTGAAGATGCTGCTACCCATCTAAACAGCTTTGTTGATTTGTGTGATATGCAAAAGAAGAAAGATGTGGATAATGATATTGTTAAATTGAAGCTATTTCCTTTTTCGCTTAGAGATCATGCTAAAACTTGGTTTTTGTCTTTGCCTAAAAATAGTATTGATTCTTGGAATAAGTGCAAAGATGCTTTTATCTCTATGTATTTTCCTCCCGCTAAGATCATCTCTCTTAGAAACGATATTATGAATTTTAAGCAACTTGATCATGAACATGTTGCACAAGCTTGGGAGAGGATGAAATTAATGATATGTAATTGCCCTACACATGGTTTGAATTTATGGATGATTATACAAAACATTTATGCCGGATTGAATTTTGCTTCTAGAAATCTTTTAGATTCGGCCGCGGGAGGCACTTTTATGGAAATCACTTTAGGAGAAGCTACTAAACTCCTAGATAATATTATGATTAATTATTCTCAATGGCACACTGAAAGATCTACTAGTAAAAAGGTGCATGCAATTGAAGAGATTAATGTTTTGAGTGGAAAGATGGATGAACTTATGAAATTGTTTGCTAATAAGAGTGTTTCTTCTGCTCCCAATGATATTCCTTTGTCTACTTTGATTGAGAATAATAATGAATCTATGGATGTGAATTTTGTTGGTAGGAACAATTTTGGTAACAACGCTTATAGAGGAAACTTTAATCCTAGGCCGTATCCTTGTAATTCCTCTAATAATTATGGTAATTCCTACAACAACTCTTATGGAAATTTTAATAAGATGCCCTCTGATTTTGAGACTAGTGTTAAAGAATTTATGATTTCTCAAAAGAATTTCAATGCTTTGCTTGAAGAAAAATTGCTTAAGGTTGATGAGTTGGCTACAACGTGGATAGAATTTCTCTTGATGTTGATTCTTTGAAACTTAGATCTATTCCACCTAAGCATGATATCAATGAGTCTCTCAAAGCTATGAGAATTTCCATTGATGAGTGCAAAGAAAGAACCGCTAGGATGCGTGCTAAAAAAGATTGCTTTGTGAAAGCGTGTTCTTCTAGTTTTCATGATAATAACGATGAAGATCTAAAAGTAATTGATGTCTCCTATTAAATCTTTTTTTGCAATATGAATCTTGATAATGATGGGACTGGAGATGATTCAACTTTAGTTAAAAGGCGTCCCAATGATCCGTTGTTTTTAGATCTTGATGCAAAAATTGGTAAAAGTGGGATTGAAGAGGTCAAAACTTTACATAGCAATGAACCCACTATTTTGGATTGCAAGGAATTTAATTATGATAATTTTTCTTTAATGGATTGTATTTCCTTGTTGCAATCCGTGCTAAATTCTCCGCATGCTTATAGTCAAAATAAGGCTTTTACCAAACATATCGTTGATGCTTTAATGCAATCCTATGAAGAAAAGCTTGAATTAGAAGTTTATATCCCTAGAAAACTTTATGATGAGTGGGAACCTACTATTAAAATTAAAATTAAAGATCATGAATGCTATGCTTTGTGTGATTTGGGTGCTAGTGTTTCCACAATTCCAAAAACTTTGTGTGATGTGTTAGGTTTCCGTGAATTTGATGATTGTTCTTTAAACTTGAACCTTGTGGATTACACCACTAAGAAACCTATGGGAAGAATTAATGATGTTCTTATTGTTGAAAATAGGAATTATGTGCCCCTAGATGTCATTGTCCTTGATATAGATTGCAATCCTTCATGTCCTATAATTCTTGGTAGACCTTTCCTTAGAACGATTGGTGCAATTATTGATATGAAAGAAGGGAATATTAGATTCCAATTTCCGTTAAGGAAAGGCATGGAACACTTTCCTAGAAAGAAAATTAAATTTCCTTATGAATCTATTATGAGAGCCACTTATGGATTGCATGCCAAAGATGATAATACCTAGATCTATCCTTGCTTTATGCCTAGCTAGGGGCGTTAAACGATAGCGCTTGTTGGGAGGCAACCCAATTTTATTTTTGTTTCTTGCTTTTTGGTTCTGTTTAGTAATAAATCTTTGATCTAGCCTCTGGTTAGATGTGTTTTCATGTTTTAATTAGTGTTTGTGACAAGTAGAACCTTTGGGAAGACTTGGGTGAAGTCTTTTTGATCTTGCTGTAAAAAACAGAAACTTTAGTGCTCACGAGATTAGCTACAACTTTTTACTGGAGAGTGATATTTAGTTGATTCTTTTTGAAGATGATTAATAGATAAATTACTAACGTCCAGAAATTTATTTTAGAATTTTTGGAGTTCCAGAAGTATACGTTTGATCCAGATTACTAGAGACTGTTCTGTTTTTGACAGATTCTGTTTCGTGTGTTGTTTGCTTATTTTGATGAATCTATGGCTAGTATCGGAGGTTATGAACCATAGATAAGTTGGAATACAGTAGGTTTAACACCAATATAAATAAATAATGAGTTCATTACAGTACCTTAAGGTGGTGGTTTGTTTTTCTTTCGCTAACGGAGCTCATGAGATTTTCTGTTAAGTTTTGTGTTGTGAAGTTTTCAAGTTTTTGGGTAAAGATTTGATGGATTATGGAACAAGGAGTAGCAAGAGCCCAAGCTTGGGGATGCCCAAGGCACCCCAAGGTAAAATCCAAGGACAACCAAAAGCCTAAGCTTGGGGATGCCCTGGAAGGCATCCCCTCTTTTGTCTTCGTCCAGCGGTAACTTTACTTGATGCTATATTTTTATTCACCACATGATATGTGTTTTGCTTGGAGCATCTTGTATGATTTGAGTATTTTCTTTTTAGTTCACCACAATCATCTTTGCTTTACACACCTTTTGGGAGAGACACACATGAATCGGAATTTATTTGAATACTCTATGTGCTTCACTTATATCTTTTGAGCTAAAGAATTTTGCTCTAGTGCTTCACTTATATCTTTTTAGAGCACGGTGGTGGTTTTATTTTATAGAAATTATTGATCTCTCATGCTTCACTTATATTATTTTGAGAGTATTTTAGAACAGCATGGTAATTTGCTTTGGCTATAAAATTAGTCCTAATATGATAGGCATCCAAGACGGATATAATAAAAACTTTCATATAAGTGCGTTGAATAGTTTGATACTTGATGATTGTTTTGAGATATGGAGATAGTGATATTAGAGTTGTGCTAGTTGAGTAGTTGTTAATTCGAGAAATACTTGTGTTGAAGTTTGCATGTCCCGTAGCATGCACGTATGGTAAACGTTGTGTAACAAATTTGAAACATGAGGTGTTCTTTGATTTTCATCCTTACGAGTGGCGGTCGGGGACGAGCGATGGTCTTTTCCTACCAATCTATCCCCCTAGGAGCATGCGCGTAGTGCTTGGTTTTTGATGACTTGTAGATTTTTGCAATAAGTATGTGAGTTCTTTATGACTAATGTTGAGTCCATGGACTATACGCACTCTCAACTTTCCATCATTGCTAGCCTCTTCGGTACCGTGCATTGCCCTTTCTCACCTTGAGAGTTGGTGCAAACTTCGCCGGTGCATCCAAACCCCGTGATACGATACGCTCTATCACACATAAACCTCCTTATATCTTCCTCAAAACAGCCACCATACCTACCTATTATGGCATTTCCATAGCCATTCTGAGATATATTGCCATGCAACTTTCCACCGTTCCATTTATTATGACACGCTTCATCATTGTCATATTGCCTTGCATGATCATGTAGTTGACATCGTATTTGTGGCAAAGCCACCATCCATATTATTTCATACATGTCACTCTTGATTCATTGCCCATCCCGGTACACCGCCGGAGGCATTCATATAGAGTCATATTTTGTTCTAGTATCGAGTTGTAATCATTGAGTTGTAAATAAATAGAAGTGTGATGATCATCGTTAATAGAGCATTGTCCCAAAAAAAGAGAGAAAGGCCAAAAAAGGAAAGGCCCAAAAAGAAAAAAAGAAGTAAAAAAGAAATAAAAAGGGACAATGCTACTATCCTTTTTCCACACTTGTGCTTCAAAGTAGCACCATGATCTTTATGATAGAGAGTCTCTTGTTTTGTCACTTTCATATACTAGTGGGAATTTTTCATTATAGAACTTGGCTTGTATATTCCAACAATGGGCTTCCTCAAATGCCCTAGGTCTTCATGAGCAAGCAAGTTGGATGCACACCCACTTACACTACAAAAAAGACACATCCGTGACATTTTGGGCCGAACAAATTTTTTTTCTGTCATACTTATGACACTTCTATGACGATAATTGTGACAAAACCCGGTATCATCATAGATGTGGTGGGGTCCTACTTCTATGACCAAAAATCATGATAGAAAATGGGCTTTTTGTCCTGGGCGGGCTGGAGACGCAGCTGCATGACATTCTTTGGGCCGTCCATGAAGGAAAAACCGTGGTAGAAGCGAGGGCGAGGATAATATCGGGGTGTTCTCGGTTACGGTGGATGGTCGGGGCCGAGCGATGCGCGTTTCTCTCGTACACGCACGCGCGTGGGTGCGAGGCGTTGGGCTCTAACTGAACCCGAGCGAGGCGTTGGGCTCTAACTGAACCCGAGCAATTGCACTGCAGGCTACGCGTTACTGAACCCGAGCGATCGATCGATGGCTGTTAACTGAACCCGATCGAGCGATTCCTTCACTACTGCTGCTAACTGAAGCTGATCGATGCTGCCTTTGGATGAACAGTGAGCGTTGCTGGGGGGGTTGGATGAACAGTTCCCGGTGGGGGTCGATGAACAGGACCTCGTGGTGTTGCCTATGGATGAACAGGACCCTGATCGATCGAGCCGGTTGGGGCTGGATGAACAGGACCCCGTGGAGGGCTGGATGAACAGGACCACCCCGTGGAGGGCTGGATGAACAGTAGACGGTGGAGGGCTGGATGAACAGTAGCCCGTGGAGGGGTGGTTGAACAGGAGCCCGTGGAGAGGGCTGGTTGAATAGTAGCCGGTGGAGTAGCGCGCGGTGGAGGCTGGATGAACAGGAGCCCGTGGATGAACAGTCGCAGGTGGAGGCTGTAGGAGGTCGACGGTGGATGAACAGTATCCCGTGGAGGCTGGAGGGGGTCGACAGTGGAGATGAACAGTGTCCCGTGGAGTTCCGTTTTGTGGTACGCCACACCCCTCCCGATGAACAGGACCCCCGTTTCGACCGTAGCGCTCCAACACAAGTCCGTTTCCTCCGTTTTGCGATACGCCACGCCCCTCTCGATCAACAGGACCCCCGTTTCGACCGTAGGAGGTTCGTTTCCTCCGTTTTGCGGTACGCCAGACCCCTCCCGATGAACAGGATCCCGTTTTGACCGCGGCCGGTCGAACACAAGGCTGTTTCCTCCATTCTGCGGTACGCCAGGCCTGGTTTCCATTGGCTGTACCGTCCAAGCCCTCCCGATGAACACGACGACGCATTCCGTTCCGACCCAACTGGTTGGCTCCCCATGAACACGATGACAACGCAGTTTCTCCGTTCTGACCCAGCCATGTACACGAGCCCTGGCCGTACATATGCGCGAGTAGGCGTTCGAGACCCTGCCCGTATGTACGTACGTGGCCGTATTTTCTTTCTTGCACACTGGCCGCAGTACGTACATGTACATGCTACGTGCGCGCCTCTACTACGACACGTGCGCGCCTCTACATCGACCAGTATGTACGTACACGTTCGCGACCAGAATGAAAATGCTACGTACGCTTCGACTAGGTGGGTCCCGACTGTCAGGCACTTCCTTGCCTGCGAAGATGTAGCTGGTGGGGCCCAGCAGTCCGGGGGGAGAATCGTTTTTTGCCCGGACGCACTTCCTTGCATGCGAAGATGTAGCTGGTGGGTCCCAGCAGTTAGGGGGAAACGTTTTTTTCATGAAATACGGTGGCCCGTCCGGTGGGTCCCCGCTGTCAGGTGGAGGAATAATTATTTTACGCGTAATAAGGAGGCACTTCCTTGCTGCGGCCGTGGACCCAGCTGTCAGCCTCTCCATGTACAGTCCATGTCCGATGGAAGCCGTTCCTTGACCACGTTGACCACGCCGCACCGAGAGCACCAGGGCGGTGGACAACGGTGAGGCCTAGGAAGGGGATGACGTGGAGCCGGGGAAGACGCGGCAGTGGATGCCCACGCATAGAGGAGTATGAGGGTTCACTTGTTCGCTGCGGTGTGAGGCTGTCGTCGCCGTAGAATAACTGGGGGTGTGGGTGAGTAGAGGGATGGCCTGGCCAGCGGTGGCAGTAGTAGGGGGCCGTGAGGCCTCCGCCGCATCGCAGCCGGCCACGGGAGGCAGGAGCACGAGGCACGACCGGCGCTGGTTTGGGCGGCTGGAGCAAGAAGACCAGAGGTGGAAGAAGCACTACGGCCGTTGGATGGACATCGTACGGTCACTGGAGCTAGAATCGTGCATATTGACTAAGTTGACAAAGCCCTCCGTCCCCGTCAACTTAGTAGGCCCACAAGTCAGCCTGCCACTATACTGGGTCCCAGCTAGCAGGGGGAGTATTCATTTTTTGTGCGTAATAAGGAGGCACTTCCTTGCGTGCGAAGATATAGCTGGTGGGTCCAAGCTGTCAGCGACGGTAATGCTTTTTTCGCGAAATACAGAGGCCCTTTCGGTGGGTCCTAGATGTCAGGTTGAGGAATCATTATTTTGCGCGTAATAAGGAGGCATTTCCTTGCGTGCGGCCGTGGACCCAGCTGTCAGCCTCTCCACGTACAGTCCACTTCAGATGCATGTCGGTCGTTGACCACGTTGACCAGGCCGCGCGGAGAGCACCAGGGCAGTGGACGACGGCGAGGCCTAGGAAGGGAATGACACAGAGGTAGGGAAGACTCGACAGTTGTTTCCCACGCAGAGGGGAGTACGACTGTATGAGGGTTTACTAGTTCGTCTCCCGTCGCCGGAGAATAACAGCAAGTGTGGGTGAGTAGAGGGATGGCTAGGCCAGCGATGGGAGTACGGTGGGGCGTTGAGGCCTGCGCGGTAGCACAGCCGGCCGTGGGGATTAGAGAGCAGGCAGTCCCGCCGGCGCTTGTTTGAGCGGCTGGAGCAGGAAGAGCAGAGATTGAAGAAGCACGACGGCCGTTGGATGGACATCCAACAGTCACTGCTTGTGCGTCAACCTTTTTTTTAGGAAAGCCTCAAATCTGTGGAAAACATCATACAACCCATCTGCCATTATTTCTAATAATTTATAGCCCATTTGCTAATTCTTAAGGTTTTTTTGGAGCCCATATTCTTTTTATTAGCATTACAGCCCATATTGTGGCCACAGTTAAAAAATTATACGAAATTTTGCATATTTCGGTGCGGTCCGAACTGTTTTTAATCCCGAAATTTTGAGTCACATTCAAACTCATTTTAAAAATAAATGTATATCAATATAAAATCCAACAAATTGTCCACGCATAAAAAACAATGCAATTTAAAATCTTGAAATGAAAAAAATAAATTTGAAACTAATTGCCGGTTTGATGTGTTTTAAAAATGTACATCCCATTTCTCATTACTGATAGGCCATTTTCTCAGCCAGCCGAATGAAGCTCTCCTCGTCTTGAAAGATTTGTAGCCCAACAGGCCTGACAAAGCGACTTACTTGGCAAATCACAAAAAAACTGGGCTATGGCCGTGGACCCGGCTGCGGCCGTGGACCCAGCTGTCAGCCTCTCCACGTACAGTACTCTTCCGATGGAAGTCGGTCGTTGACCACATTGACCATGCTGCGCCGAGAGCACCAAGGCGGTGGATGACGGCGAGGCCTAGGAAGGGGATGACGCGGAGCCGGGGAAGACGCGGCAGTGGAGGCCCACGCGGAGAGGAGTATGAGGGTTCACTGGTTCGGCTGCGGTGTGAGGCTGCCATCGCCGCAGAATAACAAGGGTTGTGGGTGAGTGGAGGGATGGTCTGGCCAGCGGTGGGCGTAGTATGGGGGCGGTGAGGCCTCCGCGGCAGCACAGCCGGCCACGAGAGGTAGGAGCAGGCGGCACGACCGGCGCTGCTTTGGGCAGCTGGAGCAAGAAGACCAGAGGCTGAAGAAGCACTAAGGCCGTTGGATGGACATCGTACGGTCACTGGAGCTAGAATCGTTCATAGACTAAGTTGACAAAGCCCTCCGTCCCCGTCAACTTAGTAGGCCCACAAGTCAGCCTCCCATTGTGGTGGGTCCCAGCTGGCAGGGGGTATTCATTTTTTTGTGCGCAATAAGGAGGCACTTCCTTGCGTGCGAAGATATAGTTTGTGGGTCCGACCTGTCGGCGGAGGGAACTTTTTTTCGTGAAATACAGAGGCCCTTCCGGCGGGTCCCAGATGTCAGGTGGAGGAATCATTATTTTGCACGTAATAAGGAGTCATTTCCTTGTGTGCGGCCGTGGACCCAGCTGTCAGCCTGTCCACGTACAGTCCACTTCCGATGGATGTCGTTCGTTGACCATGTTGACCACGCCGCGCCGAGAGCACCAGGGCGGTGGACGACAGCGAGGCCTACGAAGGGAACGACACGGAGCCGGAGAAGACACGGCAGTGGCTGCCCACGCGGTGGAGAGTACGAGTGTTGACTGGTTCGGCTGCCGTCCCCGGAAAATAACAGGAGGTGTGGGTGAGTAGAGGGATAGACAGGCCAGGGATGCGAGTATATGATGGGGCCGTGAGGCCTGCCCGGCAGCATAGCCAGCCACGGGAGGCGGGAGCAGGCGGTTCCGACGGCGCTGGTTTGGGCGGCTGGGGCAGGAAGATCAGAGACTGAAGAAGCACGATTGCCGTTAGATTGACATCTAACGGTCTGACGCTGGTAGAGTTGATTGTTGACTAAGTTTCTTTTTTGATAAACCTTGTGTACGCATGAACTTAGTAGGCCCACAAGTCAGCCTCCAAATCTGTGGTAGACAACATAGAGCCCATTTGCTATTTTTTAATAATTTGCAGCCCATTTGCTAATTCTTACATAATTTATTACAACCCATTTTCTGCCCAGGACCACGGTCAAAAAGTTCAACCTTATTTTGCATATTTCGGTGGAGTCCGAACTTTTGTAATCCCGAAATGGTAAATATTTTTTAAGAACTGATTGATTTGCCAAAAAAATCGTTTTGTTTTTGTAAGCAAATAAGACGTGGGACAATTGAGTTGGTTTAAGGGAAAACCAGTGGTAAAAAAATGGGACAATTGCATTTTTACCCCTAGTTGGTTCCTACCCACGGGTTTTGCCCTTACTTTTCGAGCTTGCTCAGTTTTGCCCTTAATTTTTCCGTCCAGGTCAATCGAATGCCCTTTGACCGTTTGACAAAAACTTTGAAAATTCATAACTAATTCATATGAACTCAGAAAAATGCAAATAAGATATCAAAATGTTCAGATAAACATTACCTTTATGTGCATATCATTTGCATTCAGGACAAAAGCACCCTTTAAACTACCTGAGGTAATTAATGTTATTAACATTATTAAAAATAAAAAGGTATAAACAATATTTTATTCATGAATAAAAATTACATGCAAATGTAGGTGATGTTTTTTGAACATCCTGATGTCTTAATGGCATTTTTCTCAGTTCGTATCAACTTGTTATGAAGTTTTCAAATACTGGTCAAAGTCGTTAGAACATTCTTAACAAGATGATACGAACTCAGAAAAATGCAAATAAGATATCTGGATGTTCAGAAAACATCACGTACATTTTCATGTAATTTTTATTCATGAAAAAATATTGTTTATACCTTTTTATTTTTAATAATGTTAATAACATTAATTACCTCAGGTAGTTTAAAGGGTGCTTTTGTCCTGAATGTAAATGATATGCACATAAAGGTAATGTTTATCTGAACATTTTGATATCTTATTTGCATTTTTCTGAGTTCATATGAATTAGTTATGAATTTTCAAAGTTTTGGTCAAACGGTCAAAGGGCATTCGAGGGACCACGACGGAAAAATTAAGGGCAAAACTGAGCAAGCTCAAAATGTAAGGGCAAAACCCGTGGGTAGGAACCAACTAGGGGTAAAAATGCAATTGTCCCTAAAAAAATCAGCGCTGGAGGGAAAACAAAAAAAATAAGGATGTAAATATGAAAAGGGAATTTTATGTATTTTCAATATAATGATACGTGTATATGAACTAGTTAAACTATAGGTAGAGATTAGAAAACGGATGTACGACATGCGTTTCAAGAGGAAAATAAAACTGGGCTGTGTGTTTGATTCAGTAAAAAAACTGCCTGCGGATGTTGTAAGACAAAATATAACTAACGCTGGCGGGCCAGAGGCCAATAGATACCTGCTGGATCTTTGTGCCCCGTTGTCGTCATGGGCTAGGCCTGTTAAAAACAAAACCAAGCCTGGGCAGTCTACAGCCCAGTTGAAACTTGCTCGACCTGGAAAACAATATACGTGCTCAATAAACGAGAGAATTCTGCAAGTACAGACTGATAATTGGGATGCAGCAGGGATATTGTTTTTTCATCGTGATAATAAGAGCATGCACTTGTTTCAAAAAATTTGGAGAACTGGGAATTCGAACGGCAGGTGCTTATGCCACCCATCAAATAAAAATCAGGTGCCTGAAAATTCGTTTTGAAACAAATGATTCAGCTTTATATCCACGTCGACCCTCGGCATGATGGTTGGAAGCAAATGCCAAGTTCATACCAAAAGATTGTTAATAACAATACCAACTTGTGGACAACAAGGTAGTACAAGTACCAATACCAAACTAACTTATAATCTTTTTACTCCTGGCCATTGTGTTCGTCTGGTAGAAAATCTTGCAGAGGACCAGCTCCCGCTCCTTCTCTTGCTCCAGGTCCCCGAGGTGGTACTAGTGCATCACCCAATTGGTCCTCTGCTGGTCGAAGTTCTTGTTGGTGTGCAGCACCAGAACCTTTTCCCTGCCCGTTTGCCGGCCGTTGACCATCACCGGCAAGGTATTGCCGGTGTTGTGCCACATCGCGTGCATGCCGCACTCCGACTGTATCTTGCGACGCGTTCACGTGCCCCTTTTGAACGCCCTGGAATTGCGCTGGAAGAAATGCTTGCTTAGGCCACTCAGTGTGATACCTTCAGTATTGTCAAATACAGGTTTTAGTGTATGTAGTTGGCATTTTCATAACATCTTTGGCATGTTGCGGTCACTCGTTTCACTTTTTATTAACTGTCAAATTGTAATTGCTTCACCAGGTCTGCGTCTAAAAAGAAAAATAGAGCTATAAACAAAGGAATATGTTTGTGCGAGTAGACGGCCGATCGGTGTCTTACCTGGAAGTTTCTCAGGATGGGTGTAGCATATGTCGTGCTCGCTGTCGATGGTTGGTATGAACAAATAGATGAGAGGGTGAGATCTCGCGCTCTCGGCACTCACTTTGGCCTCAAGGTGCTCGATCAACTCCTGATCCGTGGGATTGAACTTGACGCTAGCCGGCAGCACCGGCCAATCCTTCTTCGACTTGCATTGGTTAATTCCAGTTATATGGTACTCAATGTATGATCAATCGACTGTTTTAAGTGAATGATGAAAGATTTCGACAGATAAGTGATACTCCAAATCTGAAGTCCAGAATACCCGAACACGCCGCCGGGATTCTTGTGTCACCTCACGCGCAGCGTGTTGTCACATCAATTCAATGTGTGGACATGATGAATAATTTGACCGACGTATACTAGTACTGCTACTGTACTACTTACTAGTCGTATTTAGTGTCACATTTTAACCATAGGTTTAACTAATAAGTACGCACTTGAAGCCTAAGTGATATATATATATATACTGCACAACATCTCCATCATCATTATCAGTACATCCTGCGCAGGTGAGTTAGGATGCACTTGATCCCAAAAAGGTATCTATCCTTCAAACCAGAGGAGTGCTTCAAACTAACAACAATACATAATATCCAACAAAAGAGGGTCGTGCTACAGCAGCAGAATACATGGCTCAGTCTACATATCAGTACGAATCAAGTTGTGCATATTTGCTGTTGGCATGAACCACATCGCCGCATGTCGGGTTTGCAAAAGCCATCCATCACATGGAAGCTTGATGCCTTTCACACACTGAAGATTATCTGGCAACAAGCTGTGTCGACGAATCTCTGGATATGGTGATTCATGAAACCCATGGTATGATGTGTAAACACAGCCCCCCTGGTGAATGGAAGTTGCATAGCACGGTAATCATCGCCGGCGATATGATCGATGATTGGTTGGATGATCGGATAATTGAGCCCGAGGAACACGGAGTGGTTGCTGAGGCTGTAAACCCGCCTCCAGTTGAATACGCCTGGCCCAACAGAGCTGGGATCTTTCTCGAACACGAAGCAGCCATAGCCATCAATGTCACGAACGCCCTAGGCATTGTACTGCATGTGGTTTGATGAAATGGTTTGGTCAATTTGGTACGTGCAAATGAGCATCAAATGACCACCGTTAGCTGAACGAGCGATAAACCACCACCCATCGGCTGGTATGATTCCAGATCCTGGAATCATGAAGGCCAACGCATTTGCGTCTGCTGCAACAATTCAAATTGGAGACCAAAAGGACAAAAATAAACAATCATGTTCATAGTATGTGTGGAATTAAGATTATTATAACAGTGACACATATCATAGACAGAGAATTGCAATGCCGTGGTCATAATCATACCCCAAGTTAAAAAAAGCCAATGGCTTTCATATTCTAGCAATATATCATGGTTCAAACATCATGTAACGATGAGAGGAAAACAGATATGTTAGGGCCTACTCATATTCTACCATAGCACTTACTACAGTTATCATATCAACTCTAAGCAATAACATGCGTTGTTATAAAAATCCTGGAAATGAGAGTAACATATAGCAATCATGAGGTTATACTCATAATATCTATTCTAACAATCATTAGATACCAATTGTTCTCATATCAACTCTAACAATAACATGTGTGGTCATAAAAATCTAGGAAATGAGAGGAACATATAGCAATGATGTGGTTATAGACATACTATATATTCTAAATTAGTAACAATGAACAAGCAGTAGTATTCTTAAGGTAAAGATGAGATGAGATAGAACAATTACACGACGATAGATTCCACCAGTATAGGCAGCCAATCTGTGCGTCGACCGCATAAACGATGCCATCGTGCACTATAGCATCAGACTGAAGTGTTGGGTAAAGAGGATCGACGATGAGCCATAACCATGTATGGCGACCGGATTCCAGATAGACTAATCCCATGTTGAACACGGCAATGAGCTTGTAATCCATGTAGTCTTCTGATGGTGTGGGCACTTCGCAGATTACAACCTTCAGCAAACAGAGGTCGAGCCAAAAGCTCGACGTGTCTCGTGTGTAGTAGGCAGGAGTGTCCGGCGGGCCGCGAGGCTCGATGGCAGCGGTATCCAAAGATGGAAGGGTGATCTCTCACTGGGTGTAGATATCCACGAGACGCCACGGACTACCGGATTGGTGGATGAGGACGATCCAGTTGGCCTTCATGCCCGCCCAGTAGTGGCCGCGCATGAAGGACAGGTGGACGGGTAGTGGTAGCATGTCGAGGGGCACCACGGCAACCTCCGTAGGATCGTCAAGTCGGTGTCTGGGCCACCTGCGAGGATTGGGCATCAGCAAGCAGGGTGTCTTGAAAAGAACCGGCCGGTTGCAGACGAGTAGACGGTACAAAGACACCGAGCATGCGGCCAGACGGACGGTGCTGAGTAGGTCCATACGATTACAGATCTGCTCCAAGAGAACATCGGGGAGGGAATTCCAATCGCGGCTCTGCGTGTCAGTCGGTTCTGCCATTGGGGTTTTCGATGCCTGCGGGCCAGCAGGGAAGTGGATTCGGGCGGGCGAGCGAAGAAGCTTCTCCTCGTGTGGCTGAGCAGTGAGCGATGGGATATGGTACGCGCGAGCTACCAAGGAAGATAGCGCGGGCGGGCGAGCAGTGAGCGGGGGGAAATGGTGTGCGGCCGATGATGGGGAAGAGAGGAGGAAGAAGAAGAGAGGAGGAAGAAGAGTGGAAGACGGGGAAGAAAGTGCATTAAATCTCAATTCTACTACTACTACCAGGATATACCGTCCTTTGGAGTGTAAATAGTTACACCGATGACATGTGGGTCTACCACAAGAGGGCCCATATGTCAGTTATGGAGGACAGAAGTGTGCTCTACTGGCAAACATGATGGCAATACTGGGTAAGGCTGATTTAGTAACACCAACACACTGGTTCAGCTTATTAATTAAGTGTCCCATCTGCTGCAGCGTGTATTGTCACTTCACTATGAAGACTAGTTGAATAGTTCTCTCTGACCGAGATGGGGAATAATGGACCGCGAAGACTTCCTTTCTACATTATCCCTATGCCTCTACACTCACTTCACTCATTTTGCTCCGTACGTAGTCACTTGTCGAAATCTCTAGAAAGACAAATACTCCGTATTTTTTAACAGAGGGAGGATTTTACTTCGTATTTGGGAACAGAGGGAGGATTTTACTCCGTATTTGGGAATAGAGGGGGGATTTTACTCCGTATTTGGGAACAGAGGGAGTATCACCATATGGAGGGAACAGAGGAAGCTTGAAATATGAACATGTCAATGGGAAGGAGTAAGCCCCATGCATGCATGCATGCAACATGCAACACTCACATGTACACATGGACGCACGCAACACTCACGCACCCATGCGGCACACATCACACGACACAACACACACGCTCAGGCTCAAGTGCTCAACCTACTCCCTATGTCCATGAAAGACTGTACATTTAGAGATTTACACATTGACCAGGGCATAAATAACGCCCAAAAGTAGCATACTTATGTGTGCATGCGACCATTGAGAGAAGAAGATTAAATGAAGGTCGTTGCATGCTGTAATTAAGGATAGACATGTAGCCTATACCTAGAGCACAAGTTGGTGCATTAGTCAATCAAGATCGATTTAGATTAAAGGCTAAATGCATTGGAAGTGTAGATGTACTACACTCTTTGTTTTTTAGCTGATTTCTTTGCTCTGCCAACTGACAGGTGGGACCCAGAAACCAGGTGACAATTTAACCAGTCAACAAAGTGCCACGTCGAGTATGTGGCCGGTCAGTAGGGTGCAATACGGTGCTCTACGATGAGCTAGTGATTGTATAATCACCGCAAAACTATATATAGTGACCGTAAAGAGCGTATTGTTACATACATTGACCGCCAGTGTATTTTTCTCGTTTCAAATTAAGCCATATTAACCGGAAAGGACACAGTATGGACTAGTACTAGTACTGCTTTGATGTGTCCTGTCAACTCGCCGAACGAGGAGAAGCTTGCTTACTACGCCTCTCCCTCGCCCACGCGCGCGGTGGTTCGTAGGACGAGGAGAGGGTTTTGACTACAGCGCCCTCTCCCTCTCCCTCTCCCTCGCCCTCGCGGTGGACGTGCAGCAGTTCAATCGGTGTCAGATTGCCAGAAGCATAATGTGTACTGTAGTATCATCATTGTTGGACCTTCCGAAGAGGCGAAGAGCCAAGTGCAAGGTTCACACGAGTACGAACTGTTGAACCTCCCGAAGAGGCAAAGAGCCAAGCGCAAGGTTTTATAGGAGTTGCCATCCTAGTAAGAGCGTACTAAAACTATAGGGAACGATGCTACTGTATGATGCCGCCACATCACGTATATCCAAAGCTGTGCCACCTTTTTTTCTCAAAGAGCGTGTTGGAGCCCGTGCAACAACCACACAATTTGCACGTACACATAACACATTTACTAGTAATAAATTCTAAAGGACAAATGCCAGTATGCCACACAAGTTCATCTCCAATTCATGTGATAAATTTGTGCACGACTAGTCTACATATATTCACAGCGCTACCGTTCACAATTTACAGTACTCCACTTACACGTTATAGATGGGCTACATGTCCTCCTCCAGGTTCCAGTCCCAGGTGTTCTTCATGGATGGCACGATCCATAGCGGTGGGCAACGGGAATCATTGTCGCAGCTTTCTGGTCCGGTTCCACACGATGGAGACTCATCCAAGCTGAAGCGGCATAAATCAGGGATAGCGTGTCCCAGCATGTCGTCCATCCGGTGGTGCTCACTGAAGACTACAACCATGCTTCATGAACGGCAGGCCTTCCGTGTCGTGCACGAAAGGTGGCATCCGCTTCACAATGAGGTAGCTGTCCCCAATGAAAAGCGAGTACTCTCCAAGAGTGTTCCTCGGCACCCACGTAGCATCACGGGTTCGAACTCGGCGCCGTTCATCTGGTACACCGGCATCTCAGATCTGGACACATGGTGACGTACATAGTCAAGGTGCATGCATAATAATGTTGTGCTCAAATATGGCGGTCAGTAATACTGTGCAGCAAATAGTACTACTCCGGTATAGAGGAAGTAAAATAACCGGCTTATTATATATAGCCACTCTTGGCTATATGGATGAGATAGTAAAACATGGAAAAACAAAAATGGTGGCAGCTAGTGGGTTCAAGTCTTCAAGGGCCTAGCTAGCTATACGCGTCCTCCAAGGTAAAAAGTACTCCTACTAGTACGTACGTAGAGTACTAGTACAACAATGAAAGAGAAGGCGAGAGGGTTAAAAAATGGAATACCTGGGTAGATGGTGACGGTCCGATCGTGGTAGATTGTGTGACCATGTTGCACATTAGTGGTACCATGGGTAACGACTGCTAAGATAGTTGATCCCAATATGCCAAAGTCAGCTACAAGGTTCCAGGTTAGACCGAATCGCGGATGCAAATGCACATCCAGGATCGGCGATCTTATTTTGATCGCGGGATGACTGGTCCCTGCAAAATAATGGAGTACTGTTAGGGATGCAAATGATGGTTTGTGCATTCCATTTGTAATCTCCCGTACCGTAGGATGGCAACCAGATGATACAAGTCCCCTGGCTTGTCACCGCGAAGATGCGGCCTAGATGGCGCTCGCCGTCTTCGAACGTGTAGGGGTACAAATCTGCCGCCGCCAACATGCGCCAGCCTCTGCCGTTACTGCCTCTTGCATTGATGGCAATCCTTATGTCGAACACCGCGATGAGATAGTAATTGTCGTAGCCACGTCGCTTTGTCGGCGGGTCCGCAATTGCTATCTTCTTAAATCTCATGTAGGCATCATCATACGTATTCAAGCCCAGTCCAGAAGGACGATTCCAATGGTGGAGAAGGGGTCTACCGGAACGGCCGCACTACTGTGGATGTTGTGCAAAATGATGGTGGTATCCGGCCGGAGGTATGCAAGCCAATCTTTGTTGGCACTGACCCAGACCTATATATAAGACGGTGGGCAGCGGAGAAATTAGGGGATGGAAATGGAATAACTAAGTACTACATGATCAAACTCCATTACTGACCTGCTCATCGGACAAAATCCGACTACCTCTCAACGTCGGCAACTCTAGCGGAGTCAACGTGCAACCATGGCCAGTGAGCCGTGGACTGTTCGAAGGATTGTCCCATAGAAGAACCTTCTCCTCGAGGACGCATGGAAGACCAACAAGTATGGCCTTTTCCCAAGCCTTTTTAAGCACCGTCTTGAAAAATTTGGTGCAGGAAGCACCGAGTCTTGCGGTGGTGAGGACATCGGAGCGGCGTGCGATTTCTCCCAGAGGATCGTCGTCCATGGTCTCCCAGCCCCGATGAGGAGGAGAACCGCCTGGCGAATCCATGGGAGCAGCGACGAACTGCCTTCTCTTCGGGGAGAGAGGAACTGGCGGGGAGGAGATAAGAGCGTAGTAACCGCAGGGCCTCGTCCCTTCCAACTGTAGATTGTTCCTTAGCGAAGGGGTGAGGCTATTATTTACTACTAGTACTAGCATTATGGGACGTTATGGGATTGCATTATACTGTAAATAATAGCACTAGTAAGAAATTTTTGGCACTAGCTAGTAGTTTTTGGCGTGGATTAAGAAATTTTGGGTATGTTTTTTGCTATTTTTTGTACACGCCAACTAGTGTCAAAAAACGTCTTACATTATGTGACGGAGGAGTACGTACTCGTACTGTAGCAGTACTAGTACTACTTTCTCAACTAGTAGTGCGATGTACTGTACTTCTAGTATAGTGCACCAGTTTTGAACTCTTGAATCTCAGGGCCAAGGAGCTACAGTTGGAAGTGGAGGGTACTACTGTTCTCTAGAACCATCGATGTACTATCAATGCAGGGAAAGTACACCTGCGTAGTGGCCTAGTGGGTACTCTCAGTGCTCTATTCAGCCGCTCCTCTCACGTAGCTGGCCTACTCAGCCGCTCCTCTCACGCACACACTAACAGCCTGTTTATCAGCGACGGTTACTGCGGGGGGCAGGAGTTATTTGATACAGCGAGACTAGGATTTTCGCTTCCATTTGTGGAGGTGTAATGGATCTCGTCAAACTTTGTTAGTAGTTCCTTCTTTATGAATGAGATGAAGCAAAGTTTTTGCCTCCGTTTAAAAAAACACGTCAAGAGGAATTTCTTTTATAGTAGCGCCGATAATGGAGTGAAGTCCATGCGTGCAACACCACAAGCTACAGAGTAGTAGTAGAGCACTTTACGTACAGAGCCATATTGCACAGTTCCCAATGCCCCGCCAGGCTTTTCTGGCTCCTCGGGCTTAATTGGGAGGCGCTAGTTTAAATATGCTACTAGCTGATGAGGAAGCTGCAAGCGAGCTGCGGCTAGGGCGAGCATGCGAGCCACGAGATGCTGGGAAGGAAAACCCGTTCACGTGGCTAGGCTATCCAGTGCACCCAGATTGTGGTGCCGCACGTCCGTTTGACTTCAAAACTCAAACTACCCATGTAAAATATTGGCTCGCAGCGAAGTTACTATTTAAAAAAAGGCTGCCATGCGTTTGGCTGGGATCGAACCCACAAAACGAGGTATACACTCCCGCGACCACTAGTAGTACTCGTTGGAGTACAACGCAACCTAGAATCGCCTTTTGTCGCTAGTAGTACATTGTTCCTTACAAGAAACCCCTAATAATGCAAGAAACCACTAATAAAGCCAAGAAACTACTACCACTTGCATACGTGGCAGACTTAAGATAAGACTACCTTATTAAAACCATTGTACATGCTCTTACCAACCAGCCCTACCAAGAAACGACTACTCTACAAAGTGCTGTTATAGGCACGTTTCAACCCATGGCCCTGTTTGGATACATTTGTTGTCAATCTAACCCTGCATCCAAACACCACTTTGGTTAGAGTTAGTTTAGGGTTAGAATCTAACCTCTGACTTAGAGTATCCAAACAGGGCCCATGTCGCCCATTAAGTCAACGCCTTCTATTCGACCGGGCGTTATGACTTGTGGGACCTACATGTCAGTCTGCACAAAAATCCCCGAGTGACCTCCTACCTCTGGCCCGTCCACCTAGTCATCCTCGGCCATGGGACGCAGCTACCACCGCCGGCAGAAGGCGAGGTCAAAACCGCCGGCGGTGTGGAGCCCATCTTGCGGCAGCCCGGATGCCAGCTCCGTCCGGCGCTCGTGGCCGCTAGCTAGCCAAGATAGCTCCGTCCAGCTGCTTGTCTGCAAGGTTTGCTAGCTAGATTGGCACGGCGGCGCGGCGGCTTGCTCGCGCGCGCCGCGCTAAGGCCAGCCATCTGGCTCGAGCGAAGGCCAGCGCGGCGGCTTGCTCGCTCGTGAGTCACGCTCGGGCTAGCCTGCCAACCCGTGCGGAGGCCAGCGCGGCGTCCGGCTCGTCCGGCGGAGCGGCGGCCAACTCGCTCATCACCAGCGCCACCGACAAACACGCATCAGTACTGTTTGAAGTAATGTTCAGGAAAAATAATGATTTGAGGGGGAATAACAGGATAGAAGGTCAGATGTGGGTCCCCCGTGTCAATGGTCAAACAAAATGTGTTGGTTTAAGCTGGCTCGTCAGCACGGACGTGTGGGCCAACCCTGTCATAAATGGGTTTAAACTAACCTAATCGGTAGGTAGTAGTTTTTGGCATGGATTAAGAAATTTTGGGTATGTTTTTGCTATTTTTTGTACAATAGATTCTTCCTAGGGCTGGTTGAAAGTGGTAGTGTTTTTGTTAAATACTCTACATATTGTAAGTAGGAGTGAAAGTTAAGCTTTGGAACCCAATAAGCAAGGCTAGTTACATAGTGCATATGTGTACATGATTGAAAGTAAATATCAACCATGAGTGACTAATATCTTGATGGAAAACTCGAAACTATGGAATACTAGGGAAAAAATTGCATGGTTGGAAATACTAGCAATGTTCATGTGCGTTGCAACGAATCATAATTAGAATAATACTTATTCACAAACTTGATACCAAACACTCTAATTTTGATATACATATATCACTAGAGATATATTATGTTTCAATTAGAATATATTCCTTGGGCTGTTTTGGTGAGGTCACGGAGGGATGTGGTTGTTTTTAAGATACTAATTATGGGTTTTTCTGCAAATTGGTAGACAAGTGGGATGTTTGTGAGAAAAGGAAACAACTTACCTCACAGTCGTTAGATGTAGATCTAATGGTCACAAACGACGGATGGCAGGCACACCATCATCACCAACTTAGTCTTCTGTAGGAGTACTAGCAGGATCCGTGCGTTGCACGGAACATCAAGATGCATCTTTTTATAAAAACACTCATTGTGACTGACCCATGCAGGAGTAATCCCATGTGTAAAAACTAATGATATCTCGAGAAATAGGAGATAAGGTGAAGAGGAGTGGGGCGTGGTGGTGATTGGTGGTCGGACTGAGCGGAGGCATGGGGATTGACGACGCCGACAGCGACCACCAGGCCAGTTTGTTCCAGAGGCTTCCTTTCTTAATTGCTCAACAATGAGGTTGTTGGAGATAAGGATGGACGAGGGAAGGCCTTGTCTGGAAATGTGGAGAGGGGTGCGGGTATCTTTTAGTTTAATTTCCATCAGTTAGATATAGATCAGACGGTCTATATTGCAAGATGGCACGCGTACCATCATCACCAACTCGGTTTTTTATAAGAGAAGAAATATAAGTATGGAGATACAAACATATTATCGATACTTGTTTCCGTAAACTAGCATCTACATTCTATTCAACGCCTCAGCATGTGAGGCCTTAGCACAATGACTTCTCGACTGTGTAAAACAAAGGTTTTCCCGTCGCCGATAAGGAGGGGGTGACGGCGGCGCGCTTTTTGGCTTGCTCTAGTCCTAGTAGTCATACTAGGTGGTCTAAGCATGTGTAGATTTATTCTTTTTCACTTCTCGTGTTCGCCGTACTGCCACGACTGTTGATGAATAGATGGTAAGTTATTCACGGGGAAACCCTTGTTGAGCCTGTTTGCGAGAGAGAGATACCGTGTGCATGTGTGATATGTCTAGAGATTGAGGCAATGATAACAGATTCTTTGTGTCTATGTGTGTGGAGGATAGAGAGAGACATGTACATGGGGCTTTGTGTGGTGTAACGGGGAGACACATATACATAATTAGAGAGTGAGTGTGCGAGATACACATGCGGACATGGGGAGAGATGAGGATCCAGATTAATGGGTGTTTGTGCGTGTCTGTGTGTGTTTGTGCACGCGTTTGTGTGTGAGAGGGAGTGTGTGTATGTGGAGTAGAGAGACCACTAATGATGTAAACCTAGTATAAGGGAAGGGGGAATGGTGTGAAATGTGTAGTAGTGGGATAGCATGGGTGCGGGCGGGGGGAGCAGACTATTTGGAAGAGACATCGATTATGTGTGGGAGAGGGGTGTGAGAGCGAGAGAGAGAGAGAGCTAGCAACAGAGAGAGAGAGAGAGAGAGAGAGAGAGAGAGGAAGAGAGGGGGCGAGAGAGGGGGCGTTTGTGTCCATAAATGGCGTATAGATAGGGAGACAATGTTGATGTTGTTTGAAATTGGCCTATGTACGGAGACGCAAGGGAAGCGAGTCATCGTGTGTGTGATAGGTACTTCATGAGAGACCTAGAATAGATGGTGTAGAGAACAATGTGCGAGATCGAGAATGATGATACATTAGGGAGCTATGGAAAGAGTCATGACATATATGTATACATGGAGGAGCTGGGGCGGGTCCGCATGTGGGAGAGATAGGAAGGGGAGAGTGGTGCACAAGGAGACAAAGTGTGCTTGTTTTGTAGTGGGGGTGGTGTGTGAGGTGAGTGTGCGACATAACTAGGGAGATAGACGTTTGGGGGCGACATTTTGTGTGTATGGGAAAGATACACTCTACATAGTGCATGTGCTTGGGAAAGAGAGATGCCGGGAGACCTAGCTAGAGAGTGGGGGAAGAGATGTGTGCATGCCCAAGAGACAAAGTGATAGAGACCTATATTGGGGTCTGGACTTTAG
>NC_057811.1:413760870-413771591 GCF_018294505.1 Triticum aestivum
ATAAAGAGTGAGGTGTCTATATTTGAGGGACTTTAGCGTAATTGAGATATACATGGTCAATAGTGTGTGCACTCAAGGTTGATCAATTTGTTTCACAGTTTGGACTATGAGATAACGATACTTTTGAACATGCGTGATATACTTTGATGTACCGGAATTACAAACCTAAGATTGGAATTTTGGAATTCGACTCCATCATTAGCTTTTGTAATTCATTTAAACAGAAGTACATTTTTAAGCCAGGATTTCGTGATTTCAAATTCATATATCAAACCTAGAGATATACACATACGGGCATGTTCAAACTTTATAATCATCCACTTTATTCATACACATACACATTTTTGCTTTTGTCATCATATTTAGGATAAACACATTTGGAATTCCATTTGAATTGGACCATATGATGGTATTTGCTTGTAGTAGCTCAATGACCCATATTTGAATTGAATGGACAATCTAAGTTTTGAGTTGGAGACATTGATTTTCAAAACTTGCACTTTTTTTGCGTGCAAAACAAACAAATTCTCGGCCATGATATCATAGTCGGCCGTACAAGAGCAGAATATAATTTCAGGCGCCAAAAGCTTTCAAACTTCCCGCTCACATCGAAATATCTCGCGCCTGAAAGTTTAGCCCTGCGATATTCCCATTTTACCCCTGCCACATGAACGGAAAATGGCTGCTTTGGTAACTCCATTGTTTTCCCCTCTTTGCCCCCAACATTCTTCCCCAGAGCCCTGCCCCTTCCCCTCCCCGACCCCCCCAACCACGGCAAGCCGCCGAATCTAGTCCTCCGCCGCAGCGGTGGACCTCACACCCCGACGAATCTACCTTCCGCACCTTGGAACCCCCAACTGCCAACTCACCACTTCACCGGAGCCGCTTCAGCGACTGGCTTGTACACCGCTCCAGATCTCCTTGACCGCCATCATGGTCCACCGCACCGGATCTGCTTAACCGGCGCCCTCGTCCACCACAGTGTTGGCCCTTCACTGACTCCCTTGTCCGTCCCTTCGCTGGCCCTTCATAAAAGCCCTCGTCCGCCGCAATAGATCCGCCTCACCGAAAGCACTGTACAACGCGCCCGCCAAAGCCTTCGTCCACTGCACCGGACCCGCTCCACGGACGCCATATTCAACTCCACCGGCCCTGCTTTACCGATGCCGCAGCCTCATTAGGTTATTTCGATCTGTACTCCTTCGGTTTTTCTCTTTATCGTGCAACTGTTCACTTACCACAGATGAGCTTTCTTGTATGTCGACAGGCGCCACAACCGTAGCATTAGAGCCGTTTTAGCGATGGCGACAGCCGGCCCAAACTCAACCGCAACACGAGCACCATTGCCGATCCTTAGATATCAAGTATGCCAACGATACCCATACGCCGTCGAGAATCAGGTACTATTATCCAACGGCCGGCGCCTACGTTCACTTACTTAGCATAAGCACCGCACCTTTGAATTTCTTCAGGGCATCATTCAGTTTTTCATGAGACGCGTTATTCTGCTTGCACCTGTAGGGCCATACTTCTGGCAGTGAACATGTTACATGTGCTAAATTACATACCAGTGTGTTGGGGAACGTAGTAATAATTCAAAAAAATTCCTACGTGTCACCAAGATCAATCTAGGAGACGCTAGCAACGAGAGAGAGGGAGTGCAACTTCATACCCTTGAAGATCGCTAAGCGGAAGCGTTACAAGAACGCGGTTGATGGAGTCGTACTCGCGGCGATTCAAATCACGGAAGATCTGATCTAGCGCCGAACGGACGGCGCCTCCGCGTTCAACACACGTACAGCCCGGGGACGTCTCCTCCTTCTTGATCCAGCAAGGGGAGAGGAGAAGTTGAGGGAGAACTCTAGCAGCACGACGGCGTGGTGGCGATGGAGCTCGTGGTTCTCCGACAGAGCTTCGCTAAGCACTACGGAGGAGGTGTTGGGGAGGGAGAGGGCTGCGCCAGGGAAGGGGTGCGGCTGTCCTCTCTCTCCCTCACTATATATAGGGGGAAGGGGGGGTGGAGGAGGCGCCCTAGGGTTCCCTAGGGGAGGGGTGGCGGCCACAGGGGAAACCCTAGATGGGTTTGGGCGCCCCCACCCCTAGGAAACTTGCACCCAAGCCGGGAGGGGCGGCTGCCCTAGGGGAGGCGCCCCCACCTCTCCAGGTTACGTGAGATGGGTTGGAAGGGGCGCACAGCCCCTTAGTGGGCTGGTGTGCCCCCTCCCCTTGGCCCATAAGGCCCCCCAACGCTTGCCGGGGCCTCCGAAACACCTTTCGGTCACGCTGGTCGTCACCCGGTACTCCCAGAACAATTCCGGACTCCAATACCCTTCATCCAATATATCGATCTTCACATCCGGACCATTCCGGAGTTCCTCGTCACGTCCGTGATCTCATCCGGGACTCCGAACAACCTTCAGTGACCACATACTATTCCCATAACAACTCTAGCATCACCGAACCTTAAGTGTGTAGACCCTACGGGTTCGGGAACCATGCAGACATGACCGAGACAACCTCCGGCCAATAACCAATAGCGGGATCCGATACCCATATCTGCTACCACATGTTCCACGATGATCTCATCGGATGAAACACGGTGTCGGGGATTCAATCAATCCCGTATACAATTCCCTTTGTCTACCGGTATGTTACTTGCCCGAGATTCGATCGTCGGTATCCCCATACCTCGTTCAATCTCGTTACCGGCAAGTCTCTTTACTCGTTATGTAACGCATGATCCCGTGGCTAACTCCTTAGTCACGTTGAGCTCATTATGATGATGCATTACCGAGTGGGCCTAGAGATACCTCCCCGTCATACGGAGTGACAAATCCCAGTCTCGATTCGTGCCAACCCAACAGACACTTTCGGAGATACCTGTAGTGCACCTTTATAGTCACCCAGTTACATTGTGACATTTGGTACACCCAAAGCATTCCTACGGTATTCGGGAGTTGCACAATCTCATGGTAAGGAAATGATACTTGACATTAGAAAAGCTCTTAGCAAACGAACTACACGATCTTGTGCTATGCTTAGGATTGGGTATTGTCCATCACATCATTCTCCTAATGATGTGATCCCGTTATCAATGACATCCAATGTCCATGGTCAGGAAACCATAACCATCTATTGATCAATGAGCTAGTCAACTAGAGGCTTACTAGGGACATGTTGTGGTCTATGTATTCACACATGTATTACGGTTTCCAGTTAATACAATTATAGCATGAACAATAGACAATTATCATGAACAAGGAAATACAATAATAACCATTTTATTATTGCCTCTAGGGCATATTTCCAACAGTCTCCCACTTGCACTAGAGTCAATAATCTAGTTCACATCACTATGTGATTGTAACGAATCCAACACCCATGGGGTTTGTTCATATCCCGCTTGTGAGAGAGTTTATTAGTCAACGGGTCTGAACCTTTCAGATCTGTGTGTGCTTTACAAATCTCTATGTCATCTTGTAGATGCAGCTACCACGCGCTACTTGGAGCTATTCCAAATAACTGCTCTACTATACGAATTCGGTTTACTACTCAGAGTCATCCGGATTAGTGTCAAAGTTTGCATCGACGTAACCCTTTACGATGAACTCTTTTACCACCTCCATAATCGAGAAAATTCCTTAGTCCACTAGTTACTAAGGATAAGTTCGACCGCTGTCATGTGATCCATTCCTAGATCACTCTTGTACCCCTTGACTGACTCATGGCAAGGCACACTTCTGGTGCGGTACACAGCATAGCATACTGTAGAGCCTACGTCTAAAGCATAGGGGATGACCTTCGTCCTTTATCTCTCTTCTGCCGTGGTCAGGTCTTGAGTCTTACTCAATACTCACACCTTGTAACACAGCCAAGAATTCCTTCTTTGCTGATCTATTTTGAACTCCTTCAAAATCCTGTCACGGTATGTATTCATTTGAAAGTACTATTAAGCGTTTTTGATCTATCCTTATAGATCTTGATGCTCAATGTTCAAGTAGCTTAATACAGGTTTTCCATTGAAAAACACTTTTCAAATAACACTGTATGCTCTCCAGAAATTCTACATCATTTTTGATCAACAATATGTTAACAACATATACTCATCAAAAATTCTATAGTGCTCCCAGTCACTTCTTTGGAAATACAAGTTTCTCATAAACTTTGTATAAACCCAAAATCTTTGATCATCTCATCAAAGCATACATTCCAACTCCGAGATGCTTACTCCAGACCTTAGAAGGATTGCTGGAGCTTTGCATACTTGTTAGCATCTTTCAGGATTGACAAAACCTTCTGGTTGTATCACATACAACCTTTCCTCAAGAAAATCGTCGAGGAAACAATGTTTTGACATCCTATCTGCAAGATTTCGTAAATAATGCAGTAACTGCCAATATAATTCCAACAGACTCTTAGCATCGCTACGAGTGAGAAAGTCTCATCATAGTCAACTCCTTGAACTTGTCGGAAAAAATCTTAACGACAAGTCGAGCTTTCTTAACGGTGACACTTACCATCATTGTACGTCTTCCTTTTAAAATCCATCTGCACCCTACAACCTTACGACCATCAAGTAGTTCTTCCAAAGTCTATACTTTGTTTTTATACATGGATCCTCTCTCAGATTTTATGGCCTCGAGCCATTCATCGGAATCCGGGCCCACCATCGCTTCTCCATAGCTCGTAGGTTCATTGTTGTCTAGCAACATGACTTCCAAGACAGGATTACGTACCACTCTGAAGTAGTGCACATCCTTGTCGACCTACGAGGTTTGGTAGTGACTTGATCTGAAGTTTTATGATCATTATCATAAGCTTCCACTTCAATTGGTCTAGGTGCCACAGGAACAACTTCCTGTGCCCTGCTACACACTAGTTAAAGTGACGGTTCAATAACTTCATCAAGTCTCCACCATCCTCCCACTCAATTCTTTCGAGAGAAACTTTTCCTCCAGAAAGGACCCATTTCTAGAAACAATCACTTTTGCTTCCGGATCTGAAATAGGAGGTATACCCAATTGTTTTGGGTATTCTATGAAGATGCATTTATCCGCTTTGGGCTCGAGCTTATCAGCCTGAAACTTTTTCACATAAGCATCGCAGCCCCAAACTTTTAGGAAACGACAGCTTAGGTTTCTCTAAACCATAGTTCATACGGTGTCGTCTCAACGGAATTGCTTGGTGCCCTATTTAAAGTGAATGCGGTTGTCTCTAATGCCTAACCCATAAACAATAGTGGTAATTCAATAAGAGACATCATGGTATGCACCATATCCAATAGGGTGCAGTTATGATGTTCGGACACACCATCACACTATGGTGTTCCAGGCAGTATTAGTTGTGAAACAATTTCCACAATGTCTTAATTGTGTGCCAAACTCGTAACTCAGATATTCATCTCTATGATCATATCATAGACATTTTATGCTCTTGTCACGACGATCTTCAACTTCACTCTGAAATTACATAAACCTTTCAATAATTCAGACTTGTGTTTCATCAAGTAAATATACGTAGCATCTACTCAAATCATCTGTGAAGTAAGAACATAACGATATCCACTGCGTGCCTCAACACTCATTGGACTGCACACATCAAAATGTATTACTTCCAACAAGTTGCTTTCTTGTTCCATCTTACTGAAAACGAGGCCTTTCAGTCAACTTGCCCATGTGGTATGATTTGCATGTCTCAAGTGATTCAAAATCAAGTGAGTCCAAACGATCCATCTGTATGGAGTTTCTTCATGCATATCTACCAATAGACATGGTTCGCATGTCTCAATCTTTTCAAAAACGAGTGAGTCCAAAGATCCATCAACATGGAGCTTCTTCATGCGTTTTATACCAATATGACTCAAATGGCAGTGCCACAAGTACGTGGTACTATAATTACTATCTTATATCTTTTGGCATGAACATGTGTATCACTACGACCGAGATTCAATAAACCATTCATTTTAGGTGCAAGACCATTGAAGGTATTATTCAAATAAACAGAGTAACCATTATTCTCCTTAAATGAATAACCGTATTGCGATAAACATAATCCAATCATGTCTATGGTCAACGCAAACACCAAATAACAATTATTTAGGTTTAACACCAATCTCGATGGTAGAGGGAGCGTGCGATGTTTGATCACATCAACCTTGGAAACACTTCCAACATATTGTCATCTCACCTTTAGCTAGTATCCGTAGCCTTTTATTTCGAGTTACTAACACTTAGCAACCGAACCGGTATTTATTACCCTGGTGCTACTAGGAGTACTAGTAAAGTACACATTAATATAACGTATATCCAAAATACTTCTGTCAACCTTGCCAGCCTTCTCATCTACCAAGTATCTAGGGTAGTGCTGCTTCAGTGACCGTTCCCCTCATTACAGAAGCACTTAGTCTCGGGTTTGGGTTCAACCTTGGGTTTCTTCACTGGAGCAGCAACTGATTTGCCGTTTCATGAAGTATCCCTTCTTTCCCTTGCCCTTCTTGAAACTAGTGGTTTTACTAACCATCAACAATTGATGCTCCTACTTGATTTCTACTTTCGCGGTGTCAAACATCACGAATTGCTCAAGGATCATCATGTCTATCCCTGATATGTTATAGTTCATCACGAAGCTCTAATAGCTTGGTGGCAGTGACTATGGAGAACCATCACTATCTCATCTGGAATATTAACTCCCACTCGATTCAAGCGATTGTAGTACTCAGACAATCTGAGCACATGCTCAACGATTGAGCTTTTCTCCCTTAGTTTGCAAGCTTAAGAAACTTGTCAGAGGTCTCATACCTCTTGACGGGGCACTAGTCTGAAATTCCAATTTCAGTCTTTGGAACATCTCATATGTTCTGCGACGTTTCAAACGTCTTTGGCGCCTCAATTCTAAACCGTTAGCATTACGCACTGAACTATCACGTAGTCATCAAAACATGTATGTCAGATGTTCGCAACATCCACAAGCGATGCTCGAGGTTCAGCACACCGAGCGGTGCATTAAGGGCATAAGCCTTCTGCGCAGCAACAAGGATAATCCTCAGTTTACGGACCCATTCCGCATAATTTCTACTATCAACTTTCAACTAAATTTTCTCTAGGAACATATCTTAAACAGTAGAACCAAAGCGTAAGCTACGACATGATTTGCAAAGACCTTTTGACTATGTTCATGATAATTAAGTTCATCTGATTATTTAATGAACTCCCACTTAGATAGACATCCCTCTAGTCATCTAAGTGATACATGATCCAAATCGACTAGACCGTGTCCGATCATCACGTGAGACGGACTAGTCATCAACGGTGAACATCTCCATGTTGATCGTATCTACTATACGACTCATGTTCGACCTTTCGGTCTCTTGTGTTCCGAGGCCATGTATGTACATGCTAGTCTCGTCAAGTCAACCTAAGTGTTTCGCGTGTGTAAATCTGGCTTACTCCCGTTGTATGCGAACGTTAGAATCTATCACACCCGATCTTCATGTGGTGCTTGGAAACAACGATCCTTCGCAACGGTGCACAGTTAGGGGGAACACTTGTCTTGAAATTTTAGTGAGGGATCATTTTATTTATGCTACCGTCGTTCTAAGCAAATAAGATGTAAACATGACAAACATCACATGCAAATCATAAAGTGACATGATATGGCCAATATCATCTTGCGCCTTTGATCTCCATCTTCGAGGCACGGCATGATCACCATCATCACCGGCATGACACCATGATCTCCATCATCGTGTCTTCATGAAGTTGTCTCGCCAACTATTACTTCTACTACTATGGCTAACGGTTAGCAATAAAGTAAAGTAATTACATGGCATTTTCATTGACACGCAGGTCATACAATAAATTAAGACAACTCCTATGGCTCCTGCCGGTTGTCATACTCATCGACATGCAAGTCGTGATTCCTATTACAAGAACATGATCAATCTCATACATCACATATATCATTCATCACATCCTTTTGGCCATATCACATCACATAGCATACCCTGCAAAAACAAGTTAGACGTCCTCTAATTGTTGTTGCATGTTTTACGTGGCTGCTATGGGTTTCTAGCAAGAACGTTTCTTACCTACGCACAACCACAACGTTCATATGCCAATTTCTATTTACCCTTCATAAGGACCCTTTTCATCGAATCCGATCCGACTAAAGTGGGAGAGACAAACAGCCGCTTGCCACCTTATGCATCAAGTGCATGTCAGTCGGTGGAACCTGTCTCACGTAAGCATACGTGTAAGGTCGGTCCGGGCCGCTTCATCCCACAATGCCGCCGAATCAAGATAAGACTAGTAACGGCAAGAAAATTGACCAAATCATCGCCCACAACTACTTTGTGTTCTACTCGTGCATAGAATCTATGCATAGACCTAGCTCATGATGCCACTGTTGGGAACGTAGTAATAATTCAAAAAAATTCCAACGTGTCACCAAGATCAATCTAGGAGATGCTAGCAACGAGAGAGAGGGAGTGCATCTTCATACCCTTGAAGATCGCTAAGCGGAAGCCTTACAAGAACGCGTTTGATGGAGTCATACTCGCGGCGATTCAAATCGCGGAAGATCCGATCTAGCGCCGAACGGACGCCGCCTCCGCGTTCAACACACGTACAGCCCGGGGACGTCTCCTCCTTCTTGATCCAGAAAGGGGAGAGGAGAAGTTGAGGGAGAACTCCAGCAGCACGACGGCGTGGTGGCGATGGAGCTCGTGGTTCTCCGGCAGAGCTTCGCTAAGCACTACAGAGGAGGAGGAGGTGTTGGGGAGGGAGAGGGCTGCGCCAGGGAAGGGGTGCGGCTGCCCTCTCTCTCACTCACTATATATAGGGGGAAGGGGGTGGAGGAGGCTCCCTAGGGTTCCCTAGGGGAGGGGTGGCGGCCACAGGGGAAACCCTAGATGGGTTTGGGCGCCCCCACCCCTAGGAAACTTGCCCCCCAAGCCGGGAGGGGCGGCTGCCCTAGGGGAGGCGCCCCCACCTCTCCAGGTTACGTGAGAGGGATTGGGAGGGGCGCACAACCCCTTAGTGGGCGGGTGTGCCCCCTCCTCTTGGCCCATAAGGCCCCCCAACGCTTGCCGGGGTTCCGAAACACCTTTTGGTCACGCTGGTCGTCACCCGGTACTCCTAGAACAATTCCGGACTCCAATACCCTTCGTCCAATATATCGATCTTCACCTCTGGGCCATTCCAGAGTTCCTCGTCACATCCGGGATCTCATCCGGGACTCCGAACAACCTTCGGTAACCACATACTATTCCCATAACAATTCTAGCATCACCGAACCTTAAGTGTGTAGACCCTACGGGTTCGGGAACCATGCAGACATGACCGAGACAACCTCCGGCCAATAACCAATAGCGGGATCTGGATACCCATATTGGCTCCTACATGTTCCAAGATTATCTCATCGGATGAACCACGATGTCGGGGATTCAATCAATCCCGTATACAATTCCCTTTGTCTACCGGTATGTTACTTGCCCGAGATTCGATCGTCGGTATCCCCATACCTCGTTCAATCTCGTTACCGGAAAGTCTCTTTACTCGTTCTGTAACGCATGATCCCGTGGCTAATTCCTTAGTCATTTTGAGCTCATTATGATGATGCATTACCGAGTGGGCCCAGAGATACCTCTCCGTCATACGGAGTGACAAATTCCAGTCTCGATTCGTGCCACCCCAACAGACACTTTCGGAGATACCTGTAGTGCACCTTTATAGTCACCCAGTTACGTTGTGACGTTTGGTACACCCAAAGCATTCCTACGGTATCCGGGAGTTGCACAATCTCATGGTCTAAGGAAATGATAGTTGACATTAGAAAACCTCTTAGCAAACGAACTACACGATCTTGTGCTATGCTTAGGATTGGGTATTGTCCATCACATCATTCTCCTAATGATGTGATCCCGTTATCAATGACATCCAATGTCCATGGTCAGGAAACCATAACCATCTATTGATTAACGAGCTAGTCAACTAGAGGCTTACTAGGGACATGTTGTGGTCTATGTATTCACACATGTATTACGGTTTCGAGTTAATACAATTATAGCATGAACAATTGTAACATCCCAAATTTTCAATTTGGAATGTTATACATAGATCATCATTTGCATATCATGTTTTGTTGCATTTTGACAAATCCTCGATAAATCCTACGCAACTCAAGGACCGTCGGAGAGAGTTGGGGATTTTCTCGAATTTTCTTATTTGATTTTTCAAACGAGGATTTTATTTTAATTATTTTTCTCTCCGGAAAATATTTCAATTTATAAATAAGCGAGAGGAGAAAATATGACTTCTCCAAAAACATTGAAATACTGGAGGAAAAATGTTAAAAACATTATTTGGAATTTATTGGATTTTATTTGCAATTTTATTGCATTTAAAAAATATGCATGTTTTCAAAATATTTATTTTTGATTTTAAAAATGTTCACCCTATTCTAGATTTTCTTACTAGACGGGGAAATTTATTTCATATTTTTCTGATTTTTATTTATTTTTCTACGCAATTTTTCCCGCGGAACTTATTTTAAAAAAAAACCGCGCCGCGCCGACTGGGCCGAACCTAGCCGACGGCCCACCCCGCCCGCGACCTCTCCGCCGGGAGCCCCACGAGAGCAGCCGCCGCCTCGGTGCCCCCTTCCCCAAGCCCCCTAGCCCCCCCTCCATATATACCCCCCCTCCGTTTTCGCCATCACCGCCG
>NC_057811.1:413771983-413777836 GCF_018294505.1 Triticum aestivum
CTGCCTAGCCCCGCCCGCCGGAGCCCTCGCCGGAGCGAGCCCCGTCGAGGTACTGCCCGTTCGAGTTGACGGGTTTTCTGAAAAAAAACCTTTTGTTTAAAAAAAACCCTAGATCGGTTTTTTTTGGTTTTCTTATTTTACGAGCGTTCACCGAACCGTTCGTTTTAATGAACGCGTTCATCGGTTTTTCTCTATTAACGAACGTCCGTTATTTAACCGTTCGTCCGTTTTTCTTTTTCGTCGGATTTTCTCAGATTCGATTTCTGATCGAAATTTCGAATCTGTTTAACTTTTCGCTCGTTTTGACAGGAGCAGAACCAGCATATTCGACGCCAGGAGAACCAGAAGTGCACGGACAAGGAAGGACTGAAGAAGGCATTCACGAAGATCAAGGAGCTCCAAGAAGAACTCAAGACTACACGCGAAGATTATTTGGAGGAAATCAACGCACTAGTCGGGAAGATTGACGACCTGGAGAATAAGACTGGAGCATTCGTGGGAAATCCAGTGCCAAAAGCAGACGTCGACGAATGCACTTGTCCGGATAACTACATCATCATCGACGACACCGACTCGGAACCAAGTGAAGGCGAATGGATTGATGAAGCTGGAGCAGACATCATGGAGTCTTCAACGGATCAGAATTTTTAGTAGACTACCATATCAGTAGTAGTTTTTCCCCCATTTAGTAGTATAGTTCAAGCACTTTGTAACGCTAGTTAGATCGATTGTTTTGCCTTGTTTGGATTGATTGAGTGATATTGATTGAATTTGTCTCATGAGCATATGGGTAGTGTTTTCTCTCTAGACCCCATTCTATTCTTATTCTCATCTTTTCTAAACCTATCAGATGCCTCCGAGACGCGACACCGGATTTGTTTTCCCGCCAGAGATCACCCAGTTGATTCAACAACAGAATGCCCTGATGCAAGTGATAGTTCAGAACCAAGGCAACAACAACAACAACAACCCACCGCCACCACCACCTGTTGACCACTTAGCCCGTTTCTTAAGGCTAAACCCGCCGGTGTTTTCCAGTAGCACCGAGCCGATTGTTGCAGATGATTGGCTCCGCAAAGTTGGAAGGGAGTTGATCACTGCAGGATGCACAGATGCGGAGAGAGTGCGTTTTGCCGCACATCAGCTTGATGGACCCGCAGCATCATGGTGGGAGAATTATACAGCCACGCACCCTATTGACACTGTCACATGGGACCAGTTTCAGCAAGCTTTCCGTACAGCTCATGTTTCAGCAGGAGCTATGGCTATGAAGAAGCGTGAGTTTCGCAACCTACGCCAAGGAGGACGCACCATAGGCCAGTATGTGGAAGATTTCAGTAAGTTAGCACGTTATGCACCAGATGACGTTGCTACGGATGCAGCCAAGCAGGAGAAATTTCTGGAAGGATTGAATGATGAGCTGAGTATGCAGTTGATGGTAGCAACTTTCAACAACTACCAGGAGCTGGTAGATAGAGCTCTCATGATAGAAGGGAAGCAACAACAGATTGAAAACCGCAAGAGGAAGTATGGACAAGGGAAGTACAATTCTGGAGCCCAGCAGAAGCCACGATTTACCCCGAAGCCGGGAGGACAGTTTCAGCATACCCATGGAGGAGGTAGTTCGCACAACCATAATGGCTCCAAGAATGGTAATGGGAATGGAGGAGGAAACGGACAGAACCGCACCAACCCATCTACCCCAACCAAGAGAGATCTAAGTCACATTACTTGTTTCAAGTGCCAGAAGACGGGACATTATGCAACTGATTGTCCCGAAGCCCAAAATGGGAATGGCAATGGAAGCTCTGGGAAGAAGCCGAACCCGTTCAACAAAGGACATGTGAACCACGTGAGCGTGGAGGAGATTGAAGCTCAGGCTGATGCAGTAATAGGTAAGTTTTTGGTTAAGTCATTTACTGCAACCGTTCTTTTCGATACTGGTGCATCGCATTCATACATATCAAGGGGATTCGTAAACAAGTTTAAGATGTCCACCCAAGTTCTCAAAAACCCCTATGTTAGTAACCTCGCCAGGAGCAGAGTATATGGCCACCCAAGGATGTTTTAAGATACCGTTGGCCATTGGAAGGCATGTTTTCCCCTCAAACCTCATTGTTTTGGAATCGCAAGGTTTGGATGTGATTTTGGGAATGGATTGGCTATCGTTGTATGGAGGAAACATCGATTGTGCCAGCAAGACTATTTTGCTTACCACCCCGGAAGGAAAGAGGATCAAGTATGTATCCAGGCATATGCCGAAGAGGACTCAAGTGAATTCCTTATCAGGAGTTGTACAGGAGGAAGTACCAGTGGTGAAGGATTATCCGGATGTATTTCCAGAAGAATTGCCAGGCATGCCACCAGATAGAGACATTGAGTTTTTGATTGAACTTTTGCCAGGCACAGGGCCAATATCTAAGAGACCGTACAGGATGCCCGCAAAGGATTTGGAGGAAATTAAGAAGCAAATCAAGGAGTTACTGGATAAAGGCTATATTCGCCCAAGTTCGTCACCTTGGGGATCACCAGTACTTCTAGTAGAGAAGAAAGATGGATCACTAAGGTTGGTTGTTGATTACCGAGGACTGAATGAAGTGACCATCAAAAAGAAGTACCCACTGCCGATGATCAATGATTTGTTTGACCGCCTGCAAGGAGCTAAAGTATTTTCCAAGATCGATCTACGATCAGGATACCATCAGTTAAAGATTCGAGAGCAGGATATACCCAAGACAGCATTTACCACCAGATATGGATTGTATGAGTATACCGTTATGTCATTTCGACTGACTAACGCACCGGCCTATTTCATGAACCTGATGAACAAAGTGTTTATGGAGTTTTTGGATAAGTTCGTCGTGGTGTTCATTGATGATATTTTAATATTTTCCAAGGATGAAAAAGAGCATGAGGAGCATTTACGATTGGTACTTGAGAAGCTCAGGGAACATCAGTTATATGCCAAGTTCAGCAAATGTGAGTTTTGGTTGAAGGAAGTTGGATTCCTTGGACATGTTATTTCTGGAGAAGGAATAGCAGTAGACCCTGCCAAGGTTGACACAGTGACAAGTTGGGAATCACCCACGACAGTTGGAGAAATCCGGAGTTTTCTTGGACTTGCAGGATACTACCGGAGATTTATCGAGAATTTCTCAAGGATTGCTAAGCCCATGACTGAGCTATTGAAGAAGGACACCAAATTTAATTGGACTGAGGAATGTGAAGCTAGTTTCCAGGAGTTGAAGAAACGATTGGTTACCTCACCAGTGTTGATTCTGCCAGATCAACGCAAGGACTATGAAGTTTACTGCGACGCTTCTCGTCGAGGACTTGGAGCAGTGCTTATGCAGGAAGGAAGAGTTGTTTCGTATGCTTCACGACAACTTAAACCCCATGAGAAGAATTATGCTACGCATGATTTGGAATTAGCAGCCGTGGTGCATGCATTGAAGACGTGGAGACATTTTCTCATCGGAAACCATTGTGAGGTGTACACGGATCACAAGAGTTTGAAGTACATTTTCACGCAGAAGGAATTAAACCTCAGACAGAGGAGATGGTTGGAGCTCATCAAAGACTATGATATGAGATTGCATTATCACCCTGGAAAGGCTAACGTAGTAGCAGACGCATTGAGCCGCAAGAGTCATGTCAACACCCTCATGACAGGAGAGTTACCTCAAGAGTTAGCCGAGGACATACGTGAGCTATGTTTGGAGATAGTCCCAAGAGGCTATTTAGCGACATTGGAGATTCAGTCTACCTTGATGGAAAAGATCAGAGAAGCTCAGAAGACAGACAAGGAGATTGAAGAGATAAAGGAGAAGATGAGCAAAGGAAAAGCCAAGGGATTTCGTGAGGATGAGCACGATACCTTATGGTTCGAGGACCGCGTATATGTGCCAAATGATCCGGAGATCAGGAAGTTGATTTTGGAAGAAGCCCATGATTCACCGTACTCGATTCACCCAGGGAATACCAAGATGTATTTGGATTTGAAGAATACTTTCTGGTGGACCGGAATGAAGAAGGATATTGCGGAGTTTGTAGCAGTTTGTGATGTATGTCAGAGAGTGAAGGCAGAGCATCAGAAGCCAGCAGGATTGCTACAACCATTGCCGATACCCGAATGGAAGTGGGATAAAATAGGCATGGATTTTATCACAGGATTACCCAGGACTCGTTCAGGCTATGACTCGATATGGGTTGTAGTCGACTGTTTGACGAAAGTGGCTCATTTCATTCCAGTGAAGACCACTTACACCAGCGCTAAGTTGGCAAAGATATACATGACCAGGATAGTATGTTTGCATGGAGTTCCGAGGACCATAGTATCAGACAGAGGAACCCAATTTACCTCGAAGTTTTGGAAGCAGTTGCATGAAACATTGGGAACCAGGCTGGAATTTAGTACAGCATTTCACCCGCAGACAGATGGACAGACCGAGAGAGTCAACCAGATTTTGGAGGACATGTTGAGAGCATGTGCACTAGATTATGGATCTAGTTGGGACGACAATTTGCCATATGCGGAGTTTTCGTATAACAACAGTTATCAAACCAGTTTGAAGATGGCCCCTTTCGAAGCTTTCTACGGAAGGAGGTGTAGAACACCGTTGTTGTGGGACGAAGTTGGAGACCGTCAGTTGTTTGGACCAGATTTGATTTAGGAGTCTGAACAGAAAGTGAAGTTGATTCGCGATAGGCTCAAGGTAGCCCAGTCCAGACAGAAGAGTTATGCTGATTCTAAACGCAACGAGACAGTTCACGAAATCGGAGACAGAGTGTATATTCGAGTATCACCACTACGAGGAGTAAAGCGCTTTGGAGTTAAGGGAAAGTTAGCGCCCCGTTTTATCGGACCATACAGAGTGTTGGAACATATGGGAGAAGTTGCCTACAAGCTGGAATTGCCCGAAGGATTGTCTGAAGTACATGATGTATTTCACGTTTCGCAGTTGAAGAAGTGCCACGCAGAGATGGCTAAAATACCGCTGAGAGATACTGTGCCACTGGAAGCGATTCAGTTGGAAAGTGATTTGACTTATGAGGAGAAACCAGTTAAGATTCTCGAATATGCCAGCCGAGTTACCCGCAGCAAAGTTATCAAGTCTTGCAAAGTTCAGTGGAGTCACCACACAGAAGATGAGGCCACCTGGGAGCGAGAGGAAGATCTACGGAAAAACCACTCCCACCTGTTTTCTAGCCAACCCGAATCTCGAGGGCGAGATTCATCTTAAGGGGGGTAGGTTTGTAACATCCCAAATTTTCAATTTGGAATGTTATACATAGATCATCATTTGCATATCATGTTTTGTTGCATTTTGACAAATCCTCGATAAATCCTACGCAACTCAAGGACCCTCGGAGAGAGTTGGGGATTTTCTCGAATTTTCTTATTTGATTTTTCAAACGAGGATTTTATTTTAATTATTTTTCTCTCCGGAAAAATATTTCAATTTATAAATAAGCGAGAGGAGAAAATATGACTTCTCCAAAAACATTGAAATACTGGAGGAAAAATGTTAAAAACATTATTTGGAATTTATTGGATTTTATTTGCAATTTTATTGCATTTAAAAAATATGCATGTTTTCAAAATATTTATTTTTGATTTTAAAAATGTTTTCTGATTTTTATTTATTTTTCTACGCAATTTTTCCCGCGGAACTTACTTAAAAAAAAAATAACCGCGCCGCGCCGACTGGGCCGAGCCCAGCCGACGGCCCACCCCGCCCGCGACCTCTCCTTCCTCCCCACGACGCCGCCGGAGTCCGGGAGCCCCACGGGAGCCGCCGCCGCCTCGGTGCCCCCTTCCCCAAGCCCCCTAGCCCCCCTCCATATATACCC
>NC_057811.1:413778280-413788392 GCF_018294505.1 Triticum aestivum
GGAGCGAGCCCCGTCGAGGTACTGCCCGTTCGAGTTGACCGGTTTTCTGAAGAAAAAAAACCTTTTGTTTTTAAAAAAAACCTAGATCGGTTTTTTTCGGTTTTCTTATTTTACGAGCTTTCACCGAACCGTTCGTTTTAACAAACGCGTTCATCGGTTTTTCTCTGTTAACGAACGTCCGTTATTTAACCGTTCGTCCGTTTTTCTTTTTCGTCGGATTTTCTCGCTATTTTCTCAGATTCGATTTCCGATCAAAATTTCGAATTTGTTTAACTTTTCGCTCGTTTATCGGAATCAGGTGATTCAAGCGCCTAGAGTTTCGTCTCGAAATTCTCTTTCCGTTTAACCTACTCAAACAAGTTTTTGCTACAGTAAAATTTGACCTAGATCCAGATTAGCAAACGAAATTTCTTTCTTTCGCCGTTTGACTTTCGTTGCTTCTTTCGAGTTGATTCTTTTTGCAAACCGGAGTTCTTAAGTTGAACTTTCTGGTTGGATCTTTCATTCGAGTTTTACCTGTGCATTAGATGAGTACTGATTGTATGCTTGTTTGTTTGCGATAGAGTACCCGGAGTGTGCCGCTTGTTACTTCGACTCGCTAGGTTTTGCGGATCATCAGCAAGGAAAGTAACACTTTGATCATACCCCGTTCATACCCAGTTTTATTGCATTATATCTATTTCCTCAAACACATTGCATGATTAGGATCTAATTAAACTGTGGGTATTGGGAAGTAGTTGAGGTAGTACCTATTACCTGTTTTCTTATCAAACCCTTGGGAGTTACTTCTACGTTGCTTTTATTATTGCCATGCTATGCTCGTAGACGTGGATTGGGTTTGAGAGATATTCATGACATATGTGAGTGTTTAATAATGGTTCAACTTAAGGTGGCAACTAAAACTCACATCTGGGTGGATTGAGGCACCTGGAGAACCCAGTGTTGTCTGTATGTATAAGGTCCGCCACCCAGGCTCAAAGGGATCATAAGATTATTCATGCTAGAAACTTCCGTGTGCAGCCGCAAGCTATTATGGGCTCTAGCATAGCTGAGTAGGTTACAGGATCTCTTGAAGAGGTGGACTAGCAGATGTAGGGGAAAGTAGGTGTACCGGTCCATCCAGAGTAGAGAGTGACTGTTTCTGAAAGACTGTGTCTCGGTCATCCGTTTCTCAAACATCATGCAGTGCGAGAATCAAGCGGAGGCGATCGAGTCTTGTGGGGAAAAGTGCACAAACCTCTGCAGAGTGTACAAACTGACCATGATTAGCCGTGTCCCCGGTTATGGACAACTTGAGTATCTAGTATCTGGATTATCATTTGAATCTCATCACCGTGATACTTATAATTAATTTTGTTGGGTTAATGATGTCACTTAATTGGGATTGAGTTGGAGGTACCTTCACAATGTTTCAACCACCATGATAGTTAAATGAAATTTATTCCTTTTGCAGTAGGATAAAATTGGCTTTTCGCAAAACTGTAACCATAGAGCCTCTCCACCAGCCATATATGTATATAGTATAGCATTATCATTGTTCATTGTTCTCTATGTGTTGCTTTGCCAGCATATTCTATGTGCTGACCCATTTTCGGGCTGCAACGTTTCATGTTGCAGACTTTTCAGACGACGAGTAAGGTGCCTTAGGTCGTGGTCTTATACTCAGTGATGCCGCTGGAGTTGATGGACTCACATATCTTCCAAGTCTTCCGCTGTTATCGTTATTAGATGGCCTTAAGCCATGTTTATTACTTAATCTCTCGGAGATATTCGATGTAATAAGTGTGTGATTGCTACTCTGTTATAAATCCTCCATTTGTACTGTGCGTGTCAGCATTACTGATCCAGGGATGACACTGGTGCACAGCAGCACAGGCCATTTGAGGTCTGGTCGCTACAACAATAGACAATTATCATGAACAAGGAAATACAATAATAACCATTTTATTATTGCCTCTAGGGCATATTTCCAACACAGTGCACATATAGTTAATATGCTTTAGTTTTGTCCTAAGTATTACTGTACTTCCTAGATATCACTGCCTACTATTTTACTTCTTGCATGCTATATTTATGATAATGGTGTTGTTCTGATGCCACCTGTTGGTTCCATCAGACTGCTTCATGTTCTCTATGCTTAATTACACATCAGCAAACTAGCATGTGGTTCCGCTGGTTTTTGTTCGTTTTACCCTACATTTTCTGATGCTAGCTATTACATCACTGCTACGAGCCTCTGTTCATTACTTTTTTTGTGTTCTTGATCTTCCCAAGTTGCGTGACTAATTTGATGCTTCTATTAATTATGGAGCCGCCAACCCCATCAAGCAAAATATTTGTTCTCTTGGGGCTGGCACCTCGAACAAGCATAAAAATAGAAGGAAGTAGATATATTGTCATGTATGCACACACCCTTCTTTCATTAGTTTAGATGAACCATTGATGATAAATTCGAACCAGTGCACGCAATTAAAATTAATTTTACCTAAATAGAGGGTGTAGAATAAACTACAACAAGTAGATTTGCAACCACGGGATGCTGACGATATCTTCAAAGAACATTGCAACAACAGCGAGGCTTCAGAGCAACATATGGTAAGCCAGTGTGTTTTAGTACATGTGAAATGTGATGCGTGTGGGCTGCTTTCTTAGCTTGTGCCCTCAACCTGTAATCCTACAGAATAACAAATAGTTTAGTTGTCTGCTTTGCTGTATTGCTTGATTCGAATGCTTGTTTGTTACTTGTTACGCTATACCTGAGTTGGCCAATATGTCAGTAGTGCCTGCTGTACTATCGTAAAGAAATGCATGCCTAGTTCATTTGAGTCCTTAACTTTTCTTCTGAACTTCATCACAAGACTGTCTTCGTAGTTTATATGAGGCCACACTGTTAAGTGCTTTCTCAGATTATTTCAACTGCTTAGATGCCTTGGCAACTTAAATATAGCGGTGGTACACTCCCTTTCAACTAGGGATGTCAACTGGGTCCCGTTTAATCCCGATTAAAGTCCACTAGTGGTATGATAGTTCAAAAGAGTTTTTGCTTTTTGAGGAAAATGAACCAGGGAGCTAGCAAAAACTAACTAGATGGGACTGGCGGATGTCGTTTATTTGCCACTTACATCCCTAGTTTCATCTTACCATTTTAATTTCTTTTCGGCTGATGCTGCTTCGAACCATTTAAATATAGCCTGCCATGCTCGACAACAATTCTTATGTCGTTTACCATGTAAGCTTACTGCCTGGATCATGCGATAACTATCTCTTACTTATGTCCAGCGGAAACCTTTCAAGATGCCGTTCACACTAGGACACAATGTACAACCCCCGAATCTATTTGTGGAAGCAGTGCGCCATCCATGTTACCAGATGGTAGCAGGTCAGAGGCAACACCGCCAGAGAGCAGTCTGAGCACAGATATTATAGTTCTTGAGGCTCTACTAGAGGTAGAAAGAGATGGTGTGGCTGCCATGAATGAGGTAATCTCGATCTTGAAGCTCGAAATTATGCAATTAGCTGCACGCATTATGCAAGCAACCCAAGAATTGGAGGAAGTAAGAATGTTGCATTTGAAGACGGAGGAGGTCCTGCTGCTTCTGCCATCTAAAGCCCAGGGTAATCCCAGTTCTTCTTTAGATAGCAGTTGAAATTGTCATTAGATTATTGTACTTGCATGTTGTGTCATGTCTCTGAATGGATTATGTTGTAAGACCCCCTATGTTGTCCATGTGTTGTAATGATCCAAATTTTTTAGGCGAGGTAATCCTCAGTACTTGTATGATTGACATAAGGTGAACTGTTTTTTGTGTGAGCATATTGTATTGGATGAAATAACTGTTTGACTCAAAGTGTATCCAACCTACTGAATTCGAAGATCACGGCATTTCTAAATCATAATCTCTACTATTAAAGGGGGATCGAACGTCGTGATGGTTTGACCTCGTTCAATCCCCACCTCCCTTCGTACGACCACCTCCCACTATCGATCGCCTCACGCCACCGATTTTCTTTCACCGTGCGACCCACTTCCACCAACGGTTTACAGGAAAAAACCACAAAACTGAACAGCCATACCCCACACACGCCTCACGATCCCCAACTGTCGCTAGACCAAGCCAGCCTGCGATCAGGAGGAGATCACGACTGCTAGGGTTTTGCTCGCGGGGATGATTTCTTGCTGGCGGTCGTAAGGATTAGGACGGCGTGATCCATTGGCTGGCCAGATCGTGTGTTCGTCGTCTCGCTCTTTCTTGGCTGTCGCACGGGGGCAATGGTGACGCACAAGACAATCCATCCCCTATGGAGGGTGTCCCGATCCTCATGAGATATGACGCGGAGGAGGAAGATGTAGGCCACTCGGGAAGGCTGGGAGGGCTCATCTTGGCAGAAGGAAGACCAGGGGATGTTCTTTGAGGACGAGCCAGGTGATCAACTCCAAAACGTTAGATGGGTTGTTTTGGGCAAAGTTATGTTCGTCGAGAAAACTCAACATCACGGCGCTGGAAAGAACCATGAAGAGTAGGATGGGCTTGGCCGAGGGGAGGCGTCAGTTTGTCGCTATTTGTACTTTATACAACTCATGATTCTTGACTATGGACTTTCAGCAAGCTCGTGCCGCTGCTGCTCTGCCTGAACATGATATGGAGCGCCGCTCTAGCGCACATTGTGCTCCACTTCATGGACGTCGCCCTAGCAACTCACAATTGTCTTTGTTTTGTGCCGCACTTCTGCCTCTGGTTGTCGCTCTTACAGGTTGCGGGCTGCGCTGAGCTAGGTGTGGCGGCAGCGATGACGAAGACTGCATAATTAACCATCGACGACGAGCAGCATTGTAGCTATTCCTGCTGTGCTCACACGCCGTGGAGCCGTCCAGCCCTAGCCTTTCCGGTCAGCATCTCTGCGCACCTCTGCTCGGCTGATCCAACGTGGGCGACTGCCTGCCAATCCCGTTAGAGCTTCTCTCTGCCCAACATGGCCAAGAGGTGAGAAACGAATGACCGGGCCGGTAGGATGCATCTGTAAAGAACTACTATTAAAGGGGGATCAAACGTCGTGATGGTTCGACCTCGTTCGATCCCCACCTCCCTTTGTACGACCACCTCCCACTATCGATCGCCTCACGCCACAGATTTTCTTTCACCGTGCGACCCACTTCCACCTCTGGTTTACAGGAAAAAAATCACAAAACTGAACAACCATACCCCACACACGCCTCACGATCCCCAACTGTCGCTAGACCAAGCCAGCCTGCGATCAGGAGGAGATCACGACTGCTAGGGTTTCGCTCGCAGGGATGATTTCTTGCTGGCGGTCGTAAGGATTAGGACGGCGTGATCCATTGGCTGGCCAGATCGTGTGTTCGTCGTCTCGCTCTTTCTTGGCTGTCGCACGGGGGCAATGGTGACGCACAAGACAATCCATCCCCTATGGAGGGTGTCCCGATCCTCACGAGATATGATGCGGAGGAGGAAGATGTAGGCCACTCTGGAAGGCTGGGAGGGCTCATCTTGACAGAAGGAAGACTAGGGGGATGTTCTTTGAGGACGAGCCAGGTGATCAACTCCAAAACGTTAGATGGCTTGTTTTGGGCAAAGGTATGTTCGTCGAGAAAACACAACATCACGGCGCTATAAAGAACCATGAAGAGTAGGATGGGCTTGGCCGAGGGGAGGCGTCAGTTTGTCGCTATTTGTACTTTGTACAACTCATGATTCTTGACTATGGACTTTCAGCAAGCTCGTGCCGCTGCTGCTCTGCCTGAACATGATCTGGAGCGCCGCCCTAGTGCTTATTGTGCTCCACTTCATGGACGCCGCCCTAGCAACTCACAATTGTCTTTGTTTTGTGCTGCACTTCTGCCTCTGGTTGTCGCTCTTACAGGTTGCGGGCTGCGCGGAGCTAGGTGTGGCGGCAGCGATGACGAAGACTGCATAATTAACCATCGACGACGAGCAGCGCTGCAGCTATTCCTGCTGTGCTCACACGCCGTGGAGCCGTCCAGCCCTAGCCTTTCCGGTCAGCATCCCTGCGCACCTTTGCTCGGCTGATCCAACGTGGGCGACTGCCTGCCAATCCCGGTAGAGCTTCTCTCTGCCCAACATGGCCAAGAGGTGAGAAACGAATGACCGGGCCGGTAGGATGCATCTGTAAAGAACCACTATTAAAGGGGGATCGAACGTCGTGATGGTTCGACCCCATTCGATCCCCACCTCCCTTCGTACGACCACCTCCCACTATCGATCGCCAAACGCCACCGATTTTCTTTCACCGTGCGACCCACTTCCACCTCCGGTTTATAGAAAAAAAACACAAAACTGAACAGCCATACCCCACACACGCCTCACGATCCCCAACTGTCACTAGACCAATGTGACACCCCAAAATTTTGACCTTGCTTTATTAATTAAATTTTTTGCCAGGAAATAAAACTTTCCCATTTGTCTTGATTCACCCTCTTGATTTGTGTGGATTTTTACCTCAAGTGGAAACTTTCCAAAAGGATTGTTGAATTTGTATACTCTCTAATAAAACAATTCTTTATCAGTGGATTTAAATTGCAAGATTTGTTTTCTCAGAGCTTTGTTCTTTTAAAATGAATTCTTTTGGATTTGGAGCCTGTTTTGCACTGTAATCATTTGATAAATGCTTTTAAAATTCCCACCAAAATTTGGGGAAGTCATGTGATGTTCCCACATCACTTTTATGCAAAAATATCTTTTGGCCATTGGAGATTTTGAGCTCTACACCAACTTTTCCAATCTGGTCCAGTAGGCATTTCTGCACTGCCACCTATTTAAAAATTTCTTTAAAAATTATTCCAAGTGTTTGGAGATATCAGTTGATGCATATAATTGATCTTCATGCAAAAACCCAGTGTTGTTCTTTGAAAAATTTGAGTAAAACAACCTCTTTTTCATTCTGGTCCAGTTTGGTGATTTGAACTGCAACCCTATTTTATTTTGCTCTGGTGCACATGACCCTTTTTCCTACTTGTAGCCCTCCCTTCAAAACCCTTAAGTCCAGGAGAGTGGACTCATTGGAGGTTTTTAAGTGCATGCAATGAACCCTTTTTCTTTCTGTCCAAAACTGGAGTTTTGCAAAGCTTGCACTAACAAGTTTCTGGTTTTGCCCATATGATCTTGCCTTCATCTTCCACACCTAAAGAGACACTGATCTAGAGATTTTGGCCACTCCAAGAGTTGCCTAAGTACACTTGGCATTTTGTCGAACACTTGGTGTGCACAGTCAGTTTTGGGCATGTTTCCTAGTTTGCACTCTGATCTTGCTCCAATGACCAGCAACCATGTCCACTGAACTCCTCGCTATCTCTATCCTAGTCCTGTTGATTGCCAGCCCCACCCTCGCGCTCTAGACCGCCCTGGCATTTCGTCGAGCAGGTTCCGTGCGTGCTCTGGGCGCACCCAGAGCGCACATTTTGCACACGCGCGCACTGAGCCGCCGCGCCGCACTGCCGCACTCGACGCGACCCGTCCCTGGCCCCTGCTCACCTGCTGAGCAGCGCACTAGCCTCGCCCACTCCCCACGCCACCCGTGGCGCCCTACAGCGCCGCTGGCAGAGCGTTTGGCGGCACGCCGGCGTCGGCAGCGAGCCTCTGCCATGGTCGGCACCGCCCAAACCACACCAGCGCGCCAGCTGTCCCCGTGAACAGCTCGGTCTTATCCCGAAGCTCGTCGGCACGCGCTCGTCGCCGCCACGTCGCCCTGCAGCTACAGCACGGCTGTCGCCGGCGATCTTATCCTCAGCCGCCGCGGCCCAGCCCCGAGCGCCTATTTAAAGGGTCCCCGAGCTTGTTCAAGACCCCAGGCGACCTCAGACTTTCCTCCTAGCGCTCCCCAAGCAGTGGATCGACCCGAAGTGGCCATCTTCCTCGTCTCCGGCCAGTGCGGCCGCCGCCAAGCTCCGGTGCGATACGTCGCAACCAGCCACTCCCCCGCCCAACCAACGCCACCAATTGCTTCCCCTTGTCCTTGCGGAGCCGCCCAACGCCTCAACCTCGATCGGAGACCACCGGAGCCCAAAACTCACTCCACTCCCGTAGCCCTCTCCGCCGCGGAGCTCGCCGCCGGTGACTTACTCCGCCCCCGCCTGCCCAACGACCACCAAGAGGACCGCCCCAGTCTGGCCGTTCCATCCCCGCCCTCGGGTGCCCGTGAAGAGCCACCGTTCGTCGACGGCGATCGCCGAAGGCCGCCACCGTTCGGGCAGAGAGAGAGAGGAGGGAGGGAAGAACGGTCAAACCTGACTAGTGGGCCCTCTGGACCCACTGTCAGTGACCCGCGCGCCCGTTTCCTCTGATTAAGTGAAGACGCAGACGTCCTGAGTACGTTTCCTCTGCTGCGAAAGCGTATTTCTCTCGAAGCGTTTTCCTTTTTCTGGTTTTATAAAAAATAGAACTTTGACTGGCTATAACTTTTAAGATAAAACTCCAAATGAGTTGATTCTCTTTCCTACCTCTCTCAATTTTCATCTAGTTTATTTTAAGATTTATTTAAAAAATATTTTGGACAACTTTTTGTACTGGTTTTGAAATATTTGTTATTTGAATATTTCTTTCAAAATAGGAAATGGAGAGAGAAGAAAGCTTTCAAAAAGTGCACCCTTTGCATACACTTGGAGGCAAGCATTTCTGAACTCTGGCATAATATTTTTTGTGTGGTGTTTTGGATACGGTTACAACACCACTTGACTTGCAGCATACGTTACTTTTATGTAACGATAAAGTCACCCGCATGAGTGCATACTAGAGATACCTTGCTGTTATTAATGGATATGTTGGTGATAGTGATCATCCTCGTGAGCCCCTCATGCATACCGGAAGGAAGCCGGGAAAGTCGTGGTCTTGGGTAGACACGAGCTTGTCCCTAGTTCCTCGTCGGGACGAGTGTGTCCGGTATGGCATGACGACACTCGATGAGCGGTGATTCTGTCTGTTAATGGAAATATTTTGGTTATGCTAATCATTCTGTGAATAATTGGACCTCCTGAGTCGGCCATAGGTCGAGTCTTGTTTAGTAACTTCCCCTACTTGTTTTGTACTACCACTTGTCCCTGTCGCAGGCAGGGTACGGTTCAGTAAGTTGTCAACCCCTTACCAAGGCACACACCGTACAGAGAGGCCATGGTGGAAGATACCGGAGGCCTCCGGTAGGCATGCCACCTGGTCCGGGGGCATGGGTGTTTCCGGTTGGGACCGAGAGGGGGGCACCCCTTAGAGCGCGCATATATAAATTTGATCCCATGCTACGTCGAGGTTGTAGCCTCCCCACTTAGAGTTTGGCTTGACAGGTGTTGTGGGTGATTCCAGACACCGGTAAGTTAAGCTGGTGTGTGCAGGTCAGGCGTGTTTTCAATTAAAAGGCCGTAGGCGGAATTAGTCCCGATGGACTAAATAAATCCGTTACTCGTTGGAAAAGAGTACCCCCTCTCCAGAGGTCATATCTATTTGGATAGCCATGTTCGTGAGTAAGGACTTCAGTCTGAGATGGGTCTAGTGACGGTTTTCGGATGGAGACACGGTTAACTGGATCATGGTAACGATATTCGGATGGAAAACGGCTACACTAGATCATAGTAACGGTATTCGGGTGGAGAACGATTTAGCTAGAGCTCAGTGACGGTCTTCAGATGGAGAAACGGCTAGACTAGATTTTGTTTATGACCTGTGACATCTGAGGATCACGTTTTATTTTTATTATGGACTAACCATTTACATTATTTGAATTATTGAGTATCACTGGGACGGTTCTACCTCCTGGATATTCACTGTGATTATAATTTTATAAGCCCTTTATGTGGTGTCGCTCAAACACCCGACTGCGGCATGTTTGTTACTTATTTATCCTTTATAAGCCCTTTATGTGGTGTCGCTCAGACGCCCGACTGCGGCATTTTTGTTACTTATTTATCCTTTATAAGCCCTTTTTGTGGTGTCGCTCAGACGCCCGACTGCGGCATTTTTGTTATTTATTTATCCTTTATAAGCCCTTTATGTGGTGTCGCTCAGACGCCCGACTGCGGCATTTTTGTTATTTATTTATCCTTTATAAGTCCTTTATGTGGTGTCGCTCAGACGCCCGACTGCGGCATTTTT
>NC_057811.1:413788402-413800057 GCF_018294505.1 Triticum aestivum
TGTGGTGTCGCTCAAACACCCGACTGCGGCATGTTTGTTACTTATTTATCCTTTATAAGCCCTTTATGTGGTGTCGCTCAGACGCCCGACTGCGGCATTTTTGTTACTTATTTATCCTTTATAAGCCCTTTTTGTGGTGTCGCTCAGACGCCCGACTGCGGCATTTTTGTTATTTATTTATCCTTTATAAGTCCTTTATGTGGTGTCGCTCAGACGCCCGACTGCGGCATTTTTTATTTTATATGCAACTTTTCGAGGAGTCATTTCAGACACTCGGTCCGTGCATTCTATTTTTACTCCTGTATTGCATGATCATATGTTTCCTGCAGGCGTGCATCGCAGAGTTTTGTTTAATTCGTGACAGTCGTTTTCATCATGAAAAATTTTCGGAGCATAATCGTCTCTTATTACATTATACCCGTGTTCTTAATGTTTGCGAGTACATTCAAACGTACTCACTGGCTTGTCCCTGGCTATTGTCTTGGCCAGATTCCTTGCTGGGTGATAAGCATTGCGATGACAGCCCCGGAACCTACGCTATGATGATAGCAGCCTCGCGAAGATAGGAGTTATCCTGATCAGCTGTTCTTGTGGGAAATGGAGTCCCATAGACGCAGATGAACCACAAACCGCTTCCGCCATCAACCACTAGAAACCAAGTGTTGTACTCCTAGGCCACAATGGTCTTGTACCATATTTTTTTTACTTTGCTTGGAATTCTTGTATCAAGTTGGTACCTCATCAGCTAACAGTAATCCTGGGGCAGGTGAGCACAAAGGCCGCTTTCTGGGAAATTTATATCCCGAAAATCCGGTCGTGACAACCAAGCTATCCTGCGATCAGGAGGAGATCACGACTGCTAGGGCTTCGCTCGCAGGGATGATTTCTTGCTGGCGGTCGTAAGGATTAGGACGGCGTGATCCATTGGCTGGCCAGATCATGTGTTCGTCGTCTCGCTCTTTCTTGGCTGTCGCACGGGGGCAATGGTGACGCACAAGACAATCCATCCCCTATGGAGGATGTCCCGATCCTCACGAGATATGACGCGGAGGAGGAAGATGTAGGCCACTCAGGAAGGCTGGGAGGGCTCATCTTGATAGAAGGAAGACCAGGGGATGTTCTTTGAGGACGAGCCAGGTGATCAACTCCAAAACGTTAGATGGGTTGTTTTGGGCAAAGGTATGTTCGTCGAGAAAACTCAACATCACGGTGCTGGAAAGAACCATGAAGAGTAGGATGGGCTTCACCGAGGGGAGGCGTCAGTTTGTCGCTATTTTTACATTGTACAACTCATGATTCTTGACTATGGACTTTCAGTAAGCTCGTGCCGCTGCTGCTCTGCCTGAACATGATCTGGAGCGCCGCCCTAGCGCTTATTGTGCTCCACTTCATGGATGCCGCCCTAGCAACTCACAATTGTCTTTGTTTTGTGCTGCACTTCTGCCTCTGGTTGTCACTCTTACAGGTTGCGGGCTGCGCGGAGCTAGGTGTGGCGGCAGCGATGATGAAGACTGCATAATTAACCATCAATGACGAGCAGCGCTGCAGCTATTCCTATTGTGCTCACACGTCGTGGAGCCGTCCAGCCCTAGCCTTTCCGGTCAGCATCCCTGCGCACCTCTGCTCGGCTGATCCAACGTGGGCGACTGCCTGCCAATCCCGGTAGAGCTTCTCTCTACCCAACATGGCCAAGAGGTGAGAAACGAATGACCGGGCCGGTAGGATGCATCTGTAAAGAACCACTATTAAAGGGGGATCGAACGTCGTGATGGTTCGACCTCGTTCGATCCCCACCTTCCTTCGTACGACCACCTCCCACTATCGACCACCTCCCACTATTAAAGGAGAAAGAAGAAACTGATCACAAAATTTTACAACCGACAAAAATAAGCGACTGATGCATAGTTGCTCTCATAGTTTCTGCTAAAAAAACGATAAAAGACGAAGGACTTCACTCTCATGCAAATTATATGATGTATGATCACTTTCCCGATGTCAAAGTTTGTTCTCTATGTCTCAGTTTGTTGTCCCGTGGCAACGCACGAGCACCCAACTAGTCATATATAAAGGTGGAATAAATCTTTGTTGTGGTTTTGAAGAAATAAATAACAAAACATAGAATTATCTCTGGATATTCGTAATTGAATAAAAATTGGATTTGGATTTAGTTGCCAGGGCCCAGGGCAAACGTGAATGCTAATTCTCCCAAGTTTTGAACGAAGCAGCTAAACACCCACTATCATTTGTGGGCTGCCCGAAGCAAGTGTTTGCGAGATGGAAATTACTGTCTACCCCTGACACTTGACATCCTTATCGACCGGATTTACACTGCTGTTGATAGGGGTAGACTAGTAACTTCAATCACACGTGACACGACGGCCCCTGAGCCCATTCAGACACGGTGGGCGCCAAACGTGGGCGGCAAAACACATTTGATTCAAGCTCGTCCAAAAGATATGTGTCTCTCCCTCCATTTCCCCATTCATCCACGATGGGCGGCAAAACAAACGCTCCTCGTCCGAAATCGATGTAGGCTAATATTTTAAATAGGGGCAGATGTGTAACTTCCCTCAGACGTGACACAACCGCCCTACCTGTCAGCCCATTCATACACCATGGGCGCCAACCGTGGGCGGCAAAACACCCTCTCCTCCCCCGAAATCGTTACCGGCAAATATTTGGGAGATGCGAGATTACCGTCCTATCCCCAACCGACGTGATGTCCGAAATTTTAAACGGGGGATAAGTTCGTAACTTTCCCACATTTCAGACAAGCACGTCCCAAAGTTTGAGATCCCCTCCTCCCCCTCCATTTCCCCATTCATACACCGTCGGCACCACGACAACCTCCCCACTGCGGCCAGCCTCCTCCGTCCGCCACCCCATCCTCCACCTTCCCGGAGCCGCTACCCCTACCCCGTCGTCCACTGCAAGAGATGGACGTCTCTCTTCCACGGCGCCGGACCAGGATCCTTTCATCGCGTCGTCTCGCTTCATCGGCGCCGTCGTCCACTTTGTCGTTGCCGCTCCTACGACCGCCTCGTCCACGGCAACAGGATTTATCCCCCAACCCGACCGTCTGCCATCTAAAGTCTTCTTCCCCGCCGCCGACCGCCATCGCACCCGCAACACCCTCAACGTATCAGCAGGAGCCTACACGATGTCTCAAGAGAGGTGGTACTCTTCCATATGTGCTTAAGTTATTGATCTCACCCGAAAAGTAGATCTTAAATTGTTTACTGTGCTTTTCTTGTCCGTACCAAATCGTAGTGGCTAGTTGAATGCAAACATTGGTTGCGAAGTAGCTTTGTCCAGTTTGCACCTTCAGATCTGCCATGTCACGGTCACTATACTCGTAAAGCTTATGGTTTTTCCCCTTTATATTCACTACCATCATCGTAGGTGCTTCACTGCTTCGTGTCATGCTAGCACTGCTCCTCAAGACCTCAACCCATCAAGCAAAACAACATGCCACTCATAATTCCAAAGCTTACGTGTTGAAATACGAATCTGATATGATGCTCATATTATTAAAACAAAGAAAGTTTAATTGGTCACCTAATGTTCCTATATTCGTTTCGAAAAGCATGTGCGCCACCCACTGGTCCAGCTAGTTCCACTTTCCTGATTTTACTCTTGATGCTTAGGGTTTTCCCCTTTTATCTACTCTACTATGATCTGCGTAGGTGCTTTCTGTCATACTAGCATTACTCCACCCTTCAAGCTAAACACCACAACACTCAAAATTCCAAAGCTTAGTTGTTCAAATATGATTGTGATATGATACTGATATTAGTTAACAGACACATTTAATTGGTTAGCTAAAGGTCCCACTTGAGTTTCCAAATGCATGTCGCGACATATAGAGAGACAGCAGAATTGCATTTCTTTGTTACTTGTTGACTGTACTTTCTTGTCCATACCAAATCTTAGTTGTTATTTCAAAGCAAATATCGGTTGCTAACTACCCTTTGCGCGGTTTGCAGCTTCAGATCTGCCATCCCACTGCCACGGTCAACACTATACTCATCATGCTTACGGTTCCCCATTTTATGATGACCACGATCAGCCTACGTGGTTTGTGTCGTAATAGCACTGCTCCACCCATCGAGCTAAACAAGCTTAGTTGTACAAATTCAAATATGTTATTATGCTGATATTAGTAAACCTGAGAAATGTTTAATTGGTCAGCTAAATGTTCCTACTTTAGTTTCAAAATGCATGTGAGCCACATATGGAGAGACCGGAAGGAATAGTATTTCTCTGTGCGCTCTGGTTCATCATGGGTGGCCAACCGACATTGTATAGAAAGACTTGTAATATCTTCAATCTGCTTGCTCTTCTGCTCTTCTTTAAGATGATCCTCTTCTCTTGCGGTCGACTGGTCAGGTCGAGTTATTCTCCCTTATTATATTTTGAATCTGTCAGGTCAGGTCGACTTGTTCTTCTTTACTATATGTTGAAGCTGTCATCTGTGAAGTATCATCACTTCTGGAGCTCTCATATTTTGAGTAGTAGGCCACATTATATTAATGCACACACCAAATTACAGCATGCATGGCACCTCTTAGAAGAATTGCAGAGATAGCACAAAGGGGTTTATAGGGAGGAAGTATTGGATTAGAATCACTTCTGCATTACAAAGATATTCTCACTTGTTTTTATGTTTTCATGCATGTCAGGTATTGAACATTATCAAAATGAATATGAGAATGGGCGCACGAGAGGAATATTGCGGAACAATCCACTGGCTAACAAACTTGGCACGGTGGAGGATGGCCTATCTTATTCACCCATCAAGATGCATGCTCTAACTTGGCAAGGTTGTATTGGTCGCACATATTTTGCATCTGACCTCTTGCATTACTTCTACTTTGTTACACCATCTGCTTAGTTTAAGCATCATATATGAGTATATGCCATACCTATCCATTTTCTGTACCTATTCCATGTGTCGTCATACTATGTTTTTCCAGTCAAATGTTGTTCTTTCGTAATAGATGTCCAAAAGGAAGAGGGTGATTGCAGATCCTCAAGGAGTACAAACTAGGTATTTGGAAAAGGTAGTGATACCTGTTAAATTAGATAGATCGGCAACCACAGAAAACACAAGCCCAACTGTAACAGACTTTACCCCTACTCGAGTGGCCAAACCCCTATTGGAACTGCTGACAGCCCAGCGTCAGGTACTGTCTATGATATCAATTCAAAATTTGAACTCCTAAATTTCTGCATGTGCCTTACCTTCTCTCTTTTATGAAAACTAATTTCAGATGAATCTCCTTGCTCAAAGGATCATAGGATCTCACGACAATACTGGGCTCTGCATTGCTCTTGTCAGTACCTCTTGCCCTTTGTCAGCATACTTACACTCATTGCTGTTTGATTATGTAGCATCACTATAAATGTTCGCTTCTTTATCCTCCCTTTGCTTGAAATTATAAGATCTATATTTACTCTTATATAAATGTAGAATTAACACAATGGTTATGAAGTTTTGGATTGCTCATGTAAGTACCTGTTGTTATGTACTCCCTCTGTATCGAATTAATTGTTGATCAATTGGATTTATTTAGAACTTAATAGTGCTAGATACATCCATTTGAGCGACAACTAATAACGGACGGTGGTGGCATTATTGTACATGCATCGCGAGATAGTTGATTGTCTAGCATTACTCTGCATCTTATCTGCCCTGCCCTCCACTTTCTCCAAATTATCATATCTACATTTACTCTTACCAAAATGTTGAATAAAGCCAATGCCACTGCACACGTTGATGTCTGCATTCCTCTTGTCAGTACCTTTTGCCTTGTAACGTTGTACTTAATTAATTGCTATTGGATTAGGAATCATCAGTCTGCATCTGAGCTTCATTATCCTCTATTTCTTCCAATATTATTTGATCTATATTTACTCTTTGCAAAATGTAGAATAATGGCAACGCTTATAAAGAATTTTCTTTGGGGAATTTATTGAATTATCTTTCCATCAACATGGAGAAGGGCTTTGTCCAGCCCGTGTTAACATGTAATGTAAGTTCATCCTTCTCAAGCCTTCAAACTTTGTTCTAGTATATATTTGGATAGGCATCATTTCCTCCACTGCTATTTACATCTGATTGGATGTTTGCAACAACTACCAATTTTAAACTGTAGTTGTAAAAACATGTTCCTTATGCAGAACAGATCCATTTATTTGCTTATATAATTGTGAAACCCGTTACGTGTCTCCTTGTTTCTCTTTCAGAGTCGTGTCTCTTATGCCAGGCAGAACTTTAGGAAAGATAGTGAGCCAAACCATCTTGAGGACAGCGAGATGACCCCAAGGTCCTGTCTTGATGAAGACAGTGAGTTGAAGCTACTCACCAGCAGGTGCGAGACAACCTCTGTGCAGTCGCTGCCTCAATCAGTTCGACTTCTTCAGTCTCAACTTAAAGCGGAAATGCTTGCTTCAGCTCAGCTCCGACTTGAAGTCAAAGATGTAATGAAGATGTCAGGGGACTGCCTTGCGCACTATGGCGCCATTCAACTAGGGATGAAGCATCTATCGTTGACACAACTGAGGTCTCATCAGCTTGTTCGACTGCTTGCGGGGCCCGAGCTTGCCAGGTCTAGTGCCTTCTGAAGTGCTCTCAGTTTTGTATATTCTTTTGTCGACGCGTTTATATGCACTGGTGGCGACCTTTGATGCCCAGTGTATGTAATCCGCGGTCATGTTGCGCTTTATTATCACCGGTAAGGAACTTTGATTCCCAGTGGATGTAATATGCCGTAATTTCTTTATTGTATAGTCTAGGTTTATTCTTTAGTCGGTATGCTGTAATTTAGGCCGAAAGGTTCAGTGGATCTCAGTGTTGTCGGTCTTCAGGCCGGCCCGTTACTCATATGGGCCAAAACATGGGCCTATAATCATCTTGGGCTATTAGCAGGTCTAAACCTATAGTAGTTTCCCGCCTTTAACAGGCCATGGGCTACATATTTACTATAGTGACACTGGGCTTCCTACGGGCCGTAGAAACAATGGGCCTTCTATGGTCCGTAGAAACAATGGGCCTTCTACGGGCCATAGAAACAATGGGCCTTCTACGGGCCGTATCATCAATGGGCCTTAGACGGGCCGTATGATCGATTGGCCAAACATGGGCCAAAAACAGACTGCATTATGGCCGTAAACGGGCTAGAGTTGGAGTCGTCCGTTCATGGGCCGACCATAACGGGTCGTCGTTAATAGGCCGTATTTGATGACGCTATGAAAACAGCCCAATGTATTAATGGGCCACAAACGGGCCGACTGTAACCATGGGTTGAATTTGGCCCACAAGCATAAAATGGCAGTAACGGGCCGTAAGTAACCGAATGCTGGAAATGAGGCAAGAATAAATGGGCCCTGAGAAGGCCGAAAGATAACATGGGCTGCAAATGGCCCAATGGATTAATGGGCCGTTAATGGGTATAAAGTGATACGCTGTTCATTATGGGCCAGTTTCACCACGGGCCATTAATGGGCCAAGAGTTACAAAGGGCCTCATATGGGCCGAAAGACGTCATGGGCCATACATGGGCCGGAACTTAAAATGGGCTGGAATCATATTGGACGGCCCAGATGACGCTACTGGGCCTAATTCGGATAGGTCGTAACGGGCGCTGGGTTAGCGGGCTGTAAATGGGCTATATGCGAACATGTCGTTAATAGGCTTTCCGTGGGCCGGCCCGCCACCTTTTGACCAAGTCAAACGGGCCGGCCTTTTCACACGAATGGGCCTCTGTTCGGGCATGCCACGTGTCGACGTATCATAGGCGCCTTCGGTCCAATGAGTGGATGACATCTGTCCCAACGGTGAGCCGACACGTGTTTCCTCCAGCCAATGATGATTTTACACGTGGAAAATCCCCATTGGTCGGGGCTGTTAGCGGGTTATCGGATCCAAAACCGGACCCGATAGCTTAACGGCATTCCGTTACGGTGGATGCCACGTGTCGATCACCCTTGACGAAAGCACTTCTGTTACGCGAGATTTATCGTCATGGAAGTGGACACTTCCGTGATGATAATTTTGGTAATGTCATGGAACACTTCTACGACAGCACAGGTATGACTATCTTGATTTTGTCATAAAATTGTCATGGATGTACATGCATGACAAAAAAAGCGACCTACTGTGACAAACACGTATCATCACGGAAGTGTATTTTTTGCAGTGTTAGTTTCTTTTGTTGAGCTTTCATACATTTATCGCTCTAGTGCATCCATTGCATGGCAATCCCTACTCCTTGCATTGACATCAATTGATGGGCATCTCCCTGGCCTGTTGATTAGCCACGGTAATGTGAGACTTTCTCCTTTTTAGTCTTCTCCACATAACCCCCATCATTATATTCTATTCAACTCATAGTGCTATATACATGGCTCACGCTCATGTATTGCGTGAAAGTTGAAAAAAGTTTGAGATTACTAAAGTATGAAACAATTGCTTGTCCTGTCATCGGGGTTGTGCATGATGAGAGCATTCTTGTGTGACGAAAATGGAGCATGACCAAACTATATGATTTTGTAGGGATGAACTTTCTTTGGCCATGTTATTTTGAGAAGACAAGATTGCTTAGTTAGTATGCTTGAAGTATTATTATTTTTATGTCAATATTAAACTTTTAACTTGAATCTTTCGGATCTGAACATTCATGCCACAATAAAGAAAATTACATTGAAGAATATGGTAGGTAGCATTCCACATCAAAAATTCTGTTTTTATCATTTACCTACTCGAGGATGAGCAGGAATTAAGCTTGGGGATGATTGATACGTCTCCAACGTATCTATAATTTTTTATTGTTCCATGCTATTATATTATCTATTTTGGATGTTTGATGGGCTTTATTATACACTTTTATATTATTTTGGGGACTAACCTACTAACCCAAGGCCCAGTGCAAATTGCTGTTTTTTTGCCTATTTCAGTGTTTCGCAGAAAAGGAATATCAAACGGAATCCAAACGGAATGAAACCTTCGGGAGAGTGATTTTTGGAACAAACATGATCCAGAGGACTTGGAGTGGACGTCAAGAAAGAAGCGAGAAGGCCACAAGGCAGGGAGGCGCGCCTGCCCCCCGTGGGCGCGCCCCCTGATAACCCACAAGTATAGGGGATCAATTGTAGCCTCTTTCTATAAGTAAGAGTGTTGAACCCAACGAGGAGCTAAAGGCAGAACAAATATTCCCTCAAGTTCTATCGACCACCAATACAACTCTACGCACGCTGACGTTCGCTTTACCTAGAACAAGTATGAAACTAGAAGTACTTTGTAGGTGTTGTTGGATAGGTTTGCAAGAAAATAAAGAGAGCTTAAATAAAAACTAGGGGCTGTTTAGATAAAGACACAACTAAATTAGTTTTAGTAGGGAGCTTTTTGTTGCGAGAAAGTTATTTGTCCCTAGGCAATCGATAACTAGACCGGTAATCATTATTGCAATTTTATTTGAGGGAGAGGCATAAGCTAACATACTTTCTCTACTTGGATCATATGCACTTATGATTGGAACTCTAGTAAGCATCCGCAACTACTAAAGATCATTAAGGTAAAACCCAACCATAGCATTAAAGCATCAAGTCCTCTTTATCCCGTACGCAAACAACCTACTTACTCAGGTCTGTGCTCCTGTCACTCACGCCACCCACCATAAGCAAATCATGAACATATTGCAAACCCTACAGCGGGAATCCCTCACGCTTGCGCGACACGGAGAGCACCATAGGACAGCACCAATAATAAAACATGCAACTCAAACCAATCTTGATCATCAAATAACCCATAGGACAAAACGGATCTACTCAAACATCATAGGATAGCCATACATCATTGGGAAATAATATATAGCGTTGAGCACCATGTTTAAGTAGAGATTACAGCGGGTAAGAGAGAGGTTACACCGCTGCATAGAGGGGGGAAGAGTTGGTGATGATGGCGGTGAAGTTGTTGGTGAAGATTGCGGTGATGATGATGGCCCCCGGTGGCACTCCGGCGCCACCGGAAGCAAGGGGGAGAGGGCCCCCCTTCTTCTTTATCTTCCTTGACCTCCTCCCTTGATGGGAGAAGGGTTTCCCCTCTGGTCCTTGGCTCCCATGGCGTGGGAGGGGCGAGAGCCCCTCAGAGATTGGAACTATCTCTTTGTCTATCTCTGTTTCTGCGTTCTTGTCTGCTGCCCTTTCACCGTTTCTTATATATATGGAGATCCGTAACTCCGATTGGACTGAAACCTTTGCCGTGATTTTTTACCAAAAAATAGCTTTCTTGCTGCCAAAGAAGGGCATCAACTGCCTTATGGGTGGCCCACGAGGGTCAGGGGCGCGCCCAGGGGGGCAGGGGCGCCCCCTGCCTCGTGGCCACCTCGGGCACCGTATAAGGACTAGCCACAAAACAGCAGCACCGGAGAGAAGGAGCAGCGCAAGCCTTGGCCAGCTTCCTTCCTCCTCCATACAGCTCTAGGAGCAACATTATACTATCGATTATCCAACTATACTCGGCAGGACTAGGGGTATTATCTCTCCGGAGAGCCCCGAACCTGGGTATGTCTCGCGTCCCGCGCCCGCTCATGCCAACCTCGCCTCTGGAGCCCACCAGCACCCTCGAGCCTCCTCCTCTCTTTAGCCATCCCTTGGCATCTGCCTTGCACCCACCACGACAGTTCGCGCCCACCATGGGGCAGCTCGAGGAGCTGGCCGGGAGGATGCTTCGGACGGGGCCCTTCTCCTACGCCGACGAGTCCGTCGCGCTGGCGGACGACGTCGTCAGCGCGCTTGTCGCCTCCTTCGCCGCGCTGCGCATCTCCGATGCGTTCGCGGCCGACGAGTACCCCAGCGAGGTGCTCAGCTACTCCGACTCTCCCCTCTCCCTCGGCGGCGTCTCCCCTGGGGCAATGGACGTCCATGTGGAGGTTTTCGTCACCGGCGACGGCGCCTCCTCCTCGTCGAGCAAGACGAGGAAGGCTGCCGAAGCCAGGGCCACAGCGGATCGGATCGAGCCGTCCGATCCGTTGCGCGCCGCGATGCAGAGCCTCTGCATCCCCATCGGTACCAACACCGACGCCACCAACGTCGCTGAGGCCCGAACCCAGCTCGAGGAAAGGCGCCAGCAGATGCTGGACCTATCTGAGACGCTCGCCGCCACTCAGCGTCGCCTGGACGCCGCTCAACTAGAGCGTGACGCCGCCTACGGATTCACGCCCGCCGCGGCCGAGCCAAGTCGGGTCGCCGATGTGCGTGCCCAGGGAGGAGCGATCGGCCGGGCCCTCGGCGCCGTCCCAACCGTCTACGAGACCCCAGCGAAGAACATGCGCGCTGCCCAGGCAGCCGCAGTCAGCCTGGACCAGCTCGCGGGTGAGGAGCTGAAAGAGCGCATCGGGCGAATGCATGAACTCCTCCAAGCCGCCAACACCCAGCAGGACCGCCTCAACCAGCTCGCCAAGCCGGCGGGATCCGGCTCCGCCCGCCTGGGCGGGCTCGGCGAACTTCTGCACACCGCTTCCTCGCCACCCGGCGAGGCGCACTCCGGCCAAGCCCGGGCTCGGCGCGATCCGGCCGCCACAGCCGCCGGCGGATTGGGCGACGAGCCCGTCCTAGAGACCCAGCGCGGACCCGGCCAGCATGGCCGGCGTCCGG
>NC_057811.1:413800458-413829901 GCF_018294505.1 Triticum aestivum
CCTCGATCAGCTCGCTCGCTCCCTGGCGGTGGAGGAGAGCGGCGCTATCGGGCCAGCGTGCTTCGGCCCACGCATCCGGGAGGAGCCCTTCCCCAAAGGATTCATGCTCCCCCGTGACACCCCCAAGTACAACGGGACGGTGAAGCCAGAAGACTGACTCACCGACTACACCATGGCCATTGGCATCACCGGTGCCAATCGTCGTCTCGCCGTGCGCTACGCACCGCTCATGCTCCAAGGGTCGGCCAGCACGTGGTTGAACAGCCTGCCGGTGGGCAGCATCAACACGTGGGTGGATTTCGAGGAAGCCTTCGTCCGCAACTTCACGGGGACCTACAAGCGACCCGGCCACCCTAGCCAGCTCGCCACTTGCGTGCAAGGGCCTATGGAGACCGGTCGCGAGTACCTCGCACGCTGGACCGAGCTCCGGAACAGCTGTGAGGGCGTCCATGAAGTCCAGGCGATCCAGTACTTCGTCAGCGGGTGCCGAGACGGCACCCTCCTCAAGCACGAGCTCTTACGCTCCGAGCCGGCCACCATGGCCGCGCTCATGGTGACGGCGGACAAGTACGCCAATGCCGACTCCGCCATGAAGATCCAGGTAGCGCTGGATGAAGCCGGCAAGGCGAAGCCGGTTCCCCCTCCGAAGCCGGCCGGCGAAAGCAGCCGGCAGCAGCATCACCAGAACAACAAGCGCAAGGCCGACCAGCCGGCGCCGCGTCACGACAACCGGCTCGTCGCGGCCACCGAGCTCGCGGCGGACCCGGCGGCGAAGCGCCGGCAAACCGGCAAGACGGCATGGCAACCCGCCATGAGCTTCGAGCAGATGCTCGACGCCCCCTGCAAGAACCACAGCGGCGCAAGACCCTCCACGCACACGCTTCGGCAGTGCGCCATCACCAAGCGCATAATGAGGGGCGACGTCTCGCCCCCTCCGGCTCCGGCTCCAAGCGCGGGACAGCCGCCTCCACCGCCGCCTCCAGCTGGCGGCGTGATGCGTGACGACGCCTACCCGGACCAAAGCGCGGCCTACGTCATCTTCACCAGCCTCGGCGACGACAAGCGCAGCGAGCGCCTCCTTCGGCAGGAGGTGAACACCGTCGTCCCGGCCAAGCCGGAGTTCATGCATTGGTCGGATCGCTCGATCACCTGGACCCGGGAGGATCACCCAGCAGTCATGCCGAGCCCGAGTGGTTACACCCTCGTCCTCAACCCCACCATCGTCGCGCGGCGCACATGCAAGTTCTCCCGAGTCCTCATCGACGGCGGCAGCAGCATCAACATCCTCTACCGCGACACGATGACCAAGCTCGGCCTCAAGGCCAAGGACCTGGAGCCAACCCGAACGATCTTCCACGGCATCGTACCCAGCCTCTCCTACTCTCCCATTGGCCAGGTCCGGCTAGATGTCCTGTTCGGTGACAGCAGCCACTTCTGGCGCTAACCGATCTGGTTCGAGGTGGTGGACCTGTCCAGCGCATATCACGCGTTGCTGGGCCGGCCCGCGCTCGCCAAGTTCATGGCGGTTCCCCACTACGCGTACCTGAAGATGAAGATGCCGGGTCCCAAGGGCCTCATCACCGTCGTCGGCGATTACCGCAAGTCCCTGGAGTGCGCCCGAGACGGCGCCAAGTTGGCTGAGTCGCTGGTCATTGCCGAGGAGCGGCGCAAGCTCGACCGGATCGTCGCCCTGGCAGGCGAGGCCTCCACCGCGTCAATCCCGACCCAGGACCCGGCCGACGAGGCTGCCTTCAAGCCCTCCAAGGAGACCAAGAAAGTGAAGCTCAACCCAGAAGACCCCTGCTGCAGCAAGTACGTTGTCATAGGCGCCCGCCTCGACAGCAAATAGGAAGGCGAGCTCGTCGACTTCCTCCGTGAGAATCGGGATATCTTCGCATGGACCCCCAAGGACATGCCGGGTATCCCGAGGAAGTACGCCGAGCACAAACTTCACGTCCGCAAGGACGCCAAGCCTGTCCGTCAACCCCTACGACGATTTTCCGAAGAGAAGAGAAGAACCATTGGTGAAGAGGTCGCCAAGCTTTTGGCGGCCGGCTTCATAATGGAAGTGTTTCACCCCGAGTGGCTGGCCAATCCAATCCTCGTCCTGAAGAAGAAAAAGAGCTGGCGCATGTGTATCGACTACACCAGCCTCAATAAGGCCTGTCCCAAGGATCCGTTCGCCCTCCCGCGGATCAACCAAGTCATCGACTCGACCGCCGGGTGTGAGCTCCTGTCCTTCCTGGACGCTTACTCCGGCTACCACCAGATCAAGCTGGACCCGGCCGACGCCCTGAAGACGTCCTTCATCACGCCCTTTGGGGCGTATTGCTACATCACCATGTCATTCGGCTTGAAGAACACCGGGGCCACCTTCCAGCGCTGCATGCAGAAATGCCTGCTGCCGCAACTCGGCCACAATATCCACGTATACATGGACGACATCATGGTGAAGACCAAGCAGCACCTCACGCTCCTCGACGATTCAAAGGAAACCTTCGCCAACCTCCGCGAATACAAGGTCAAGCTTAACCCGGAAAAATGCGTCTTCGGCGTCCCGGCCGGAAAGCTACTCGGCTTCCTCGTCTCGGAACGCGGCATTGAGGCAAACCCGGAAAAGATCAAGGCCATCGATCGCATGCGCAAGCCGGCTCGGCTGCGCGATGTCCAGAAGTTCACCGGATGCTTGGCCTCGGTCAGCCGGTTTCTAAGCCGGCTGGGCGAGAGGGTGCTACCCCTGTACCAGCTGATGAAGAAGACGAGCCCGTTCGAATGGAACGGCAAGGCAGACGAGGCCTTCCAAGACCTCAAGCGCATGCTCTCCACCGCACCAGTCCTGGCCGTGCCGACCGACAAGGAGTCGCTGTTGCTCTACATAGCCGCGACCTCGCGGGCGGTCAACATGGTGCTGGTGGTCGAGCGACCAGAGAAGGGCAAGATCCAAGCCGTCCAACGCCCAGTCTACTACCTGAGCGAGGTGCTCTCCATCTCCAAGCAGAACTACCCGCACTACCAGAAGATGTGTTACGGCGTGTACTTCACCGCCAAAGAAGCTGAAGCAGTATTTCCAAGAGCACGTCGTCACCGTGGTCAGCACGGCGCCTATCGGAGAAATCATCGGGTGCCGGGATGCCTCTGGCCGGGTTGCCAAATGGGCGATCCAGCTAGCCGGCCACACCATCCTCTACGAGCCCCGCACCGCGATCAAGTCTCAAGCCCTGGCCGACTTCCTCGTCGACTGGACCGAGACCCAGTACTTGCCACCGCCTCCCGACTCGACGCATTGGCGCATGCACTTCGACGGGTCCAAGATGCGACTCGGCTTGGGGGCCGGCATCATACTGTCATCCCTGAAGGGCGACCGGCTACGCTACGCGCTCCAGATCCACTTCGCCGCCTCCAACAACGTCGCCGAGTACGAAGCCCTTGTGCACGGCCTCCGGCTTGCCAAGGAACTCGGCATCCGGTGCATCCTGTGCTACGGCGACTCGGACCTGGTGGTGCAACAATGCTCTGGCGAATGGGACGCCCGCGACTCCAACATGGCAAGCTACCGCTTCCTCGTCCAGAAGCTGTCCGGATCCTTCGAGGGCTGCGAGTTCCTCCACATCCCATGCGCAGAGAACGAAGCAGCCGACACGCTCGCCAAGATCGCCTCGTCACGACAAGCCATCCCGTCCGACGTCTCCCTCGAGAACCTGCGCAAGCCGTCCGTCAAGCCGTCGCCGGACTCCGAGTCCATCCACGTTCCAGACGACCCGGCCGCACCTCAACCCGGCCCGGGGACTGCTGAACCCGGCCTGGGGGCTGCCTAGTTCGACCCGGCCACCATCGTCCCGGACCCGGCCGTCGCCATCCCCGACCCGGGGGCTGCTCAACCCGGCTCGGGGGCTGCCGACTCGGAACCCACCCTGGTGGCCGTCTTCGCCGTGGTGACGGCTCCATCTTGGGCCCTCCCAATATCAGAATTTTTGGAGAACGGGGTTCTCCCCATGGACGAGACCAAAGCTCGGCAAGTGCAGCGCCGGGCGTCCGCCTACAACATCATCAACAACGAGCTCGTCAAGCGCAGCTCCACCAGCGTGTTCAAGCGCTGCGTCGAGCAGGAGCGGGCGTCGACATCCTCATCGACATACATCAGGGCGAGTGTGGGCACCACGCCGCATCACGATCCCTGGTGGCCAAGGCGTTCTGCCACGGCTTCTACTGGCCCACGGCCCTCCAACACGCCGAGTCACTCGTCCTCAAGTGTGAGGGATGCCAGCGCTTCAGCAAACGCAGCCACCAGCCGGCGTCAGCACTCCGCACCATACCGATCTCCTGGCCCTTCACGGTCTGGGGACTCGACATGGTGGGACCCTTCAAAACCGCCCGAGGCAGCGTGACGCACTTGCTGGTGGCAGTGGAAAAATTCACCAAGTGGATCGAGGCAAGACCAATCAAGAAACTGGACGGGCCAACAGCCGTCCGGTTCATCAAGGACATAACGATGCGCTACGGCATGCCGAACAGCATCATCACCGACAACGGCACCAACTTCGCCAAGGGCGCGCTAAAGCAATACTGCTCCGTCTCTGGCATCCGCCTCGACCTGGCCTCCGTTGCGCATCCGCAGTCCAACGGGTAGGTCGAGCAGGCCAATGGACTCATCCTGTCCGGCGTCAAGCCGCGACTCGTCGAGCCGCTCATCCGCTCACCCGGCAGCTGGCTTGACGAGTTGCCAGCCGTTCTCTAGAGTCTACGCACCACGCCGAATCGGTCGACCGAGTTCACCCCGTTCTTCCTCGTCTACGGAGCCGAAGCCGTCATCCCGACCGACGTCGAGTTCGACTCGCCGCGCGTCGTGATGTAAACCAAAGCCGAAGCCAGAGAAGCCCGCGAAGATGGCATCGACCTGCTCGAAGAAGCACGCCTCCTGGCACTCAGTCGCTCGGCCATCTACCAGCAAGGCCTGAGGCACTACCACAGCAAGAAGATCAAGCCCCTCGCGTTCCGCGAGGGCGACCTCGTCCTCCGACTCGTCCAAGAGAAGGCAGGCCAGCACAAGTTGTCCCCTCCATGGGAGGGCCCATTCATCGTGAGCAGGGCCTTGCGCGACCGCAACGCCTACTACCTCACCGACGCACGCAAGTCAAGGAAGCGCAAGAAGGACACCGCCGGTGAAGAAACGACCCGGCTGTGGAATGCGGAACTCCTCCACCCGTTTTACAGTTAGCTGCACGAGCGTATGTACCATCGCCTTTTGTAAACGCATGAAACTATGGGTCCCCGAACGAGACTCGGGGGCTGCCTTTTGTCGACCAATTTATTGCGTCCCTATTTTCTTGCATCACTATACCACTGAACCCGGCCACCGGTCCGACTTGCTCGACCCGGGGGCTGGCCGGCTTGGTCGCTACCCCGCCGCCTTACTTGGTGATTCCTGATAAAGTTAGGATGCCGCGGTCCCCCACTTCGCCCTAAAGCCACAGATCCAGCTTTGGCTGTCGGCTGGCAAGCACAACGGGCCAAAGCTCCTTTACGCTTCATACACTAAGCCAAAGGTTGTCGGGTCGATCAACCCGGCCCACCGTTCATCAAATGAACAGCCGCACGACCGGCCGCTCGCCAACCGGCTTTGCCGGATTGCCGCCAGCCGGCCCAATGGGTGTTTCGCTCGCGCTCAACGTTTCGAGGGACCCAAGTCCTGTGCGCTCCTCTCAAAGAACCGAACTCCTTGTCACGGACCGGAGCCTCGGCCGTCTGACTCGCGGGGGGCAGGTTTGAGAAAGGAAAAGCGCATGAAATCGGTCCAGAAAACGGAAGGCAAAAAAGCAAAAGCACCCACGACATCTACACATGTATTTAAGAAAAGGCCCACGGCCCGAGTTCATTACACCCTAAAACCCCCAGTGGGTGGGTGGACCTGCTATTTAACAAGTTTTACAACAAAGTGTCTCAGGCATCTCCAGCATCGCGTCGCGACATTGACGGCTCTCCCCTTGCGGCCTCCGGGTCTGGCGAGGTGCCGGTGCCCTCCTCAGCATCTGCGTCGCGGTAGACGCCCGTCTCCTCCGAGCTCCCCTCCGGATCATGGAGGAGCAAGCCGTAGTCGTCGCCATCCACGGCCCCGCTGTCTTCCGTTCGCTCCGGATGGAACTCGTCGTGGAAGGCGAACTCAGCGATGTAGCTGGCCCGGGAGGCGATCCGGCCGGCTTGCTCCTGCAAGAGCTGCTCCAAACCGGCCCGCTGGCCCATCAACGCGTCCAGCTGCAGGTCCGGATGCCAGGACAGCGCGAACCGGAGCGCCATCTCACCATCGGCACGAGCGGCGGAGACGCGCCACTCGCTAAGCCGGTCCGGCCCCATCTCCAACCAACACGCCAGGGGCGAGAAGCTGCTCGGTTGGACGGAGTCCGGCCATAGGGCCGCCGTCATTGCGGTGCCGGCCAGGGACAGCTGCCCCAACTGCGTCCCCAGGACCTGCAGGCGGGCCTCAGCGGCGGCGATGATCTCCGGGAAGTTCCAGGCCACCCGCGGATCCGTCCCAGACCCAACGATGCCGGTCGGGTCGCACTGATAGCGGACGGCTTCCTCCGCCAGCCACTGCGTCTCTAGGAAGGCCCCTGCCGCAAAGGAAGAAGCGAGTTAGAAGAAGAACAACAAGGAAGAAAGGCCGAATCCCGACCCGGCGAATGACAAGAAAAAGCACTTACCGGAGAAGGACTCTTCCAGGTACTGCGCCTCAAGCAACGTACCACGCCGCTCCCGCTCGATGGCACGGCCACGCTCCGAGTGCCTTCTCCAGATCGGCCGCCTTGGCAAGGGCCGCCTTCAGCTCGGCATCCTTGTCTTCGGCCGCCTTCTCAGCCGCCTTGCGGTGATGGGCCTCGTCCTGACGGGCCCCCTCAGCCGTGGTGACCTGCCCCCGCAGGCGATCCACCTCGGCCTGGAGCCGGCCCTTGTCGTCGGCCAGCTGGCCGCGTTGCTGGTCCGCCTCCACTAGGGCATGTTGCGCCTCTGCCACCTTGGCGGCTTCCGCCTTAAGGAGCTCCACCTCAGCCTCGAGGCGGCTCTTGTGACCCGCCAGCTGCTCATGCAGCCGGTTGGCCTCGTCGAGAGACCGCCGAGCCGCGGCCGCCTCCGCCCTCGCTTGGGCCGCCTCGACGCCAAGACGGACGGTGTCGGCAACGAGCCGGTCGTAGTGATGACCGGCCCGGAGCAGACGAGCCCGTCAGGACAGCACCTCGGCTGCGAAAAAGAAGGACTCAGCAGAAGAAAAAAGCAAGACTTAAGATTTGGCCCAACTGTTACACAGTTGGCCCGAATCTCGGGGGCTACACCCAGTGGGTGCGCTAGCGCGCCCCCACTAGAAAAGAGCACAAGAATACCTGCGGCGACGCGGAGCTCCTCCTCCTTGGCGGCAAGCCGCTCCACGAGCTCCCGGTGCTTGCCCAGGAGACGATTGTAGGCGGCGACCCGGAAGGCGTCGAGATGCTGAAGAAAGCAGAAATCAGAATAAGGCCAACACTCTAAAGATTCGACCCAACTACTGCGTAGTTGGCCCGAACCTCGGGGGCTACACCCAGTGGGTGCGCTGACGCGCCCCCACAAAGAAGAAAAATTGCAAGAAGATTTACCAGAACGGCGCGCTCCAGGTCGCGCGACCGCTCCACCTCGGCCTGGGCGAAGGCCTCGAGCCGTTCCGTCCGGCCTCGCAGGCGGCGACTGACGGCGTCCAGCGCCGCCTCCTCCTGGGTCTGAGGCCCGAAGACAACGGCGCCCCCGCTCCGCGCCGGCTGCGGCACGGCAGCTCGGCGCTCTCCCTACCGGGGCACCAAGGCGTGCTCCCCGCTGGCCGCTCGCGACGCGGCCAGCACCTCCTCCGAGACGCCCTGCGTCGCCGTCTCCGACCCGGACGCCGGGACGCCCTGTGTCGCCGTCTCCGGCCCAGCTGCCGGGGTGACCTCCGGCACCGCCGCCCGCGGTGCCTCCTCCAAAACCGGCGGCGCCTCCGACGCCGCCACCCGCAGCGTCTCTTCCAAGACGACGCCGCCTCTACCACCATCAGTCCCCCGCTCGCTCGGCCACGTCGGCCCGCGGCGGGGTGTCATCCTCCACCTCCACGACCCCCCGGTCAGGGATCAACACCTCAGCCCGGCCTCCATGGCCGCGCTCCCTCATCGATGATGGCTCAAAGACCGTCGCCGCCACCACCGTGCCCTCCGGCATCTCGCGCCAGACCGGCTCCGCGCCGGGTCGCGCCCATGCCGCCGCCGCATTGGTCCAAGCCCGGACCGACGCCGCCTCCAGCTCCGCCTCGGCCCGGTTCCTGTGCCGCCAGGCCAAGGCTTCGACGTCGTTCGGATCCAGGCCGAGGTCCGAGTCGGCCCGTCCCTCCACCTCGGCCTGGTCGGCAAGGTCGGACCGGCTCCTGCGGAACACGGCCCCTTCGGCAGTCGCGGCTTCCGCCGCCGCCCTCGCCAGCGCGATTGGCGACCTGGAGAAGAAGACAGAATGAGCAGAAAAGAAACATGACTAGCTCAAGGAAAAATCTGAGCGCAACCGAGAGATGAAGCTTACCCTGCCAAGACCGGGACCGGGGTTGGCCTCCCGTGCCCGCTGCCGCGCCTCCTCTTGGCCGGCCTCCCGGCCCCGGCCAGGTCCGCCGTGCGCTTCGGGGCCCGGGGTCACGGCGCGACGCTATCTTTCCCATGCGGGCGGCCCGGCGCCGCCCCATGCGAGGACCCGGCTCCGCCCGTGTCGCCGCCTCCCCCGCCCAACGCCACTACACCGACAACTGGCGTCAGCACCGACCGTTCCGTGCCGCGGTTAGCAACAAAAGACACATGAAGAAAAACACGAGACTTACCCACGCCACGCCCAGCGCCGGTGTCGGACTCGGCCTCCTCCTCCCCGCCATGAGCCACGGGCTCCTCTGGCGCCACCGGCTCCACTTGCGACGGGGCCCGGGCGTAAGGATGCCGAATCGCGTTCAGAAGTACCCCCGTGTCGCGTCAGGATGGATGAGAAGGTGCACGGCAGCAAAGTAAGAAGACCAGACACTCACCTACGGTGCCGGGTTCGACTGGCTGTACGGCGCCTTGCCGAACCGCCAGTCCTCCCCAAGGTTGGCCTTGGAGATGCCGTTCACGCCGCGCGCGACCTGCTCCGCGGACAGCCGCGTCGACCCCATGCGGTTGGGGTCTTGAAGGCCGACCATTTCGCCGATGAGGCAGGAGCACCCCTGAAGCGGAACGACCTGACGCATGATGAACGCGGCAAGGATGTCGGTGCCGGTGAGCCCCTCCTGCGTCCTCATCACCGTCACCCGCTCGCAGAGATTAACGATCTCCTGTGACGGGCGCTTGGGCGAGTAGCCCCAGTTCGTCTTCGCCCGCGGCGGTGCGATGGCGAAGGCCGGAAGGTTGATGCGATCCGCGCCAAGGTTGCGGACGTAGAATAAGGATTTCTGCCACATCTTGGCAGAATCCTCCAGCGGGATCTTGGGGAAATCCGCCCCCGACCGCTTCGAGATGACAGCGGCGCCGCAATCGGCGAACTCCCCGGCCGACGGGCCCTGCTGCTTCAAGGAGAAGAAGCGCGCCCAGACGTCGATCGTAGGCTCGACCCCCAGGTACCCCTCGCAGAGGGTGATGAAGCCGGAGAACTGGACGATGGCGTCGGCGCCAAGATGATGCGGATGGAGCCCGAAGAACTCAAGGAACGCGCGAAAGAAGGTGCTCACCGGCAGCCCGAACCCGCGCTCGAAGTGTGTGAGGAAGACCACGCGCTCCTGCCCCTCGGGCCGAGGCCTCTGCTCACCGCGCGGCAGGCGAACACCGACGTCCGTCTCCCCCAGCAGGCGGACACCGACGTCCGTCTCCCGCGGCAGGCACCGCGTCGCCCGGAGCTGGGTGATGTCCTCGTAGGTGACGTTCGAGCCCATCCAGGAGCCCGATGGCAGTGACATGATCGAAGGAAGAAGAAGGAAGATGGACGGCGAAGGAGTTCTGCTCGGAGCAGCGGGCGCCGCAGTGCGTCAGTTGCAAAGAGCGGAGCGAGAGCAAAGGGACAGGAGGGCGCGAGCGAGAATAATGTCCGCCGCCCCCCTGCCCCCCGATTTATAACCCTCAGTTTGAACGTGGGGAAGTGGGATCGTCTGCATGCGCCCGTTCCACTACCCCGCAATAAGTGCGCACGTACACGCGTAGTATGTCGGGGAACGTGGTAATTTCAAAAATTTCCTACGCACACGCAAGATCATGGTGATGCATAGCAACGAGAGGGGAGAGTGTTGTCCACATACCCTCGTAGACCGTAAGCGGAAGCGTTATATCAACGCGGTTGATGTAGTCGTACGTCTTCACGATCCAACCGATCCAAGTACCGAAAGCACGGAACCTCCGAGTTCTGCACACGTTCGGCTCGGTGACATCCTCGCCTTCTCGATCCAGCAAGAGGGGCGAAGTAGTAGATGAGTTCCGGCAGCACGACGGCGTGGTGACGGTGTTGGTGAAGAACAATCTTCGCAGGGCTTCGCCTAAGCACTACGAAAACTATGACGGAGGATAAACTAGAGGAGACGGGGTTGCCGGCACACAGCTTGGTGTTTCTTGATGTGTCTTGGGTGCTAGCCCTACCCCTCTATTTATATGTTGAGCCTTGGGGTCGAAACTTGGAGTAAAAGCCTCCACAAAGTCGGTTTCACCCGAAAGGCAAGAGTCCTTCTCGGACTCCAGGGCCAGACGCCAGGGTTCCTGACGTCTGGACCCAGACGCCAGGGACCCTGGCGTCTGGCCCCTAGACTCTGCAAAACTTCCTTTTGCGCTTTCCAAAAACCTCGTGGGCTTTCCCCTTTGGCCCAGATAAAGTGTTCTCGTGCCCAAACATTTCGGGAAACATTCGGAACCCCTTCCGATGGATTCCGGAACCTTTCCGGAGATCAAACACTACTATCCACATATCAATCTTTACTTCCGGACCATTTCGGAGTTCCTCGTCATATCCGTGATCTCATCCAAAACTCCGAACAACATTCGGTCACCAACATAAATAACTCATAGTACTATATCGTCAACGAACGTTAAGCGTGCGGACCCTACGGGTTCGAGAACTATGTAGACATGACCGAGACACCTCTCTTGTCAATAACCAATAGCGGGACCTGGATGCCCATATTGGCTCCTACATATTCTACGAAGATCTTTATCGGTCAGACCGCATAACAACATATGTTGTTCCCTTTGTCATCGGTATGTTACTTGCCCGAGATTCGATCGTAGGTATCTCAATACCTAGTTCAATCTAGTTACCGGCAAGTCTCTTTACTCATTCTGTAATACATCATCCCGCAACTAACTCATTAGTTGCAATGCTTGCAAGGCTTATAGTGATGTGCATTACCGAGTGGGCCCAGAGATACCTCTCCGGCAATCGGAGTGACAAATCCTAATCTTGAAATACGCCAACCCAACAACTACCTTCGGAGACACCTGTAGAGCACCTTTATAATCACCCAGTTACGTTGTGACGTTTGGTAGCACACAAAGTGTTCCTCCGGTATATGGGAGTTGCATAATCTCATAGTCATAGGAACATGTATAAGTCATGAAGAAAGCAATAGCAACATACTAAACGATCAAGTGCTAAGCTAACGGAATGGGTCAAGTCAATCACATCATTCTCCTAATGATGTGATCCCGTTAATCAAATGACAACTCTTTGTCTATGGCTAGGAAACATAACCATCTTCGCTCAACGAGCTAGTCAAGTAGAGGCATACTAGTGACACTCTGTTTGTCTATGTATTCACACATGTATCATGTTTCCGGTTAATACAATTCTAGCATGAATAATAAACATTTATCATGATATAAGGAAATAAATAATAACTTTATTATTGCTTCTAGGGCATATTTCCTTCACAGTAACTGCCCGGGGAAGAGCAACCGGCCCCCGGACGCCGCAATAAATCCGCGCGCTTGGGCCGAGGGCGCGCGGCGGTGGGCCCCAGCCCGTCGCCCGGTCCCGTCATGCGCGTGGCCTGTCAGGCCCCTCCGACTTCCGGGCACCATGTGGCGCCCGTGCAAAGCCCGAGGGATTGCCCCAAGATTCGGCGGACTTCTCGGTCCCCGCCACGACCGAGACGCCGCGATCCGGTTTCCGAGAAAACCGGCACAGAGTGGGTGTTGCCGGACCTGGCGCTCGCAGAATCCACCTTGCTTAAGGCCCACTCATCCGAAGACGACGGACCTTCACATCTTCGGGGACTACTGTCGGGGGGATGGACCCAGGGCAGGCAACGGAACCCGGATCCTCTTCAAAAACAACGGGGCTGGCACCGCCCCTCAATACTGGCGCGCGCTTGGCCGGGTCGCTCGACCCGGCCAAACCCCGCAAGCCAGCCAGACTAGCCGACCTGGCAAGACACGTCGACTTGGCCCCAACAACTGGCGCAAGACAAGCCGAACACGGCACGACCAAAGCCTCCTCACAAAGCCAGCGCCACCCATGGTGTGCTACGCAATCCAGCCGCGGGTCAACTCCAGTCCCATCCAGGCTGTATGATGGGGATGAGACTTCAATCAACGATGACCTGGGCAACATTGCCCCGCCCATGCCTCTGGTCAGCAGGAATGTGGCAACAGTGCCCCTCACCTACCCGCTAACAAGGGCCGGCGTGGCAACAGTGCCCCCACCCTCACCGCTGACGACAGCAAGCGGCAACCTGACGGAGAGCACTATATGTGACTCGACTCGGCCACGCCCTGACGATCAACAAGACGGCGCACAGTCCGCCTAGGCTTGCAGGGCCCGCACCTAGGGGAACCCGGCGAACCACAAGCCCTCAGCGGGGCGCAGCCCGGGATCCCGGACACCGACAACACGGACCCACCGACTTATAACATTACCATTGTACCCCCGAGGGGTTGGACTATAAAACCCCCGGGAGCCCACGATCATTCGGGGGCGAAGCAGGAGGACTAGCCACAAAACAGCAGCACCGGAGAGAAGGAGCAGCCCAAGCCTTGGCCAGCTTCCTTCCTCCTCCATACAGCTCCACGAGCAACATTGTACCATCGATCATCCAACTATACTCGGCAGGACTAGGGGTATTATCTCTCCGGAGAGCCCCGAACTGGGTATGTCCGGCGTCCCGCGCCCGCTCATGCCAACCTCGCCTCTAGAGCCCACCAGCGCCCTCGAGCCTCCTCCTCTCTTTAGCCATCCCTTGGCATCTGCCGGGCGCCCACCACGACAGGGATAATTATTTTTGTTGAAAAGTTTCTGTAATCAAGATTCACAAAGTTGTCGTGAGCATGAACTAAGTTCAAGGAGCTCTCCCACTTCAACAATGCTTGTCTCTCTCACTTTCACTTTCCTTTTTGAAAAGTTTTGGGTTCCCCTCTTTATTTTTTTGTTTTTAAACTATATGAAAGCACTCAACAGAAATAAATGACTCTCTAAAACTTCCGGGTTGTCTCCCTGGCAGCGCTTTCTTTAAAGCCATTAAGCTAGGCATATAGTGCTCAAGTAGTGAATCCACCCGGATCCCAAGGTATATCAAAGCCAATTTTAATTTGCAATGATTTGTAATTTAGTAGTGAGCACAAAGTAACATATATCATGTAATGACTAAGTCTAACTCTCTTCCTATGCATCGGCATGTCATAAAAGAACAATTCATGCACACATAGTAAAGGCCAATGCATAGGATAAACAGTTTCTTGCAATTTTATCGTGTGGGAAACATAGAGAGGTGGAGATATAGTTCCTCTCTCATAATAATTGCAAGTAGGAGCAGAAAGCACATCATATTATATCTATCAAAATCATCATGTGCAACGGTAAAAGGCAACCCATCAATGTAATCCTTAATAAGTGCAAACTTCTCCGATATAGTGTAGTTTGGAGAATTCAAATAGATAATAGGACTATCATGTGTGGGTGCAATAGCAACAATTTCATGTTTAACATAAGGAACTATAACAAGTTCATCTCCATAAGCATAATTCATATTGGCATCTTGGCCACAAGCATAGCAAGCATCATCAAAAAGGGATATTTCAAGAGAATCAATGGGATCATAACAATCATCATAGCAACCATCCTTCGGTAAGCACGAAGGGAAATTAAACAATGTATGAGTTGAAGATTTACTCTCATTAGAAGGTGGGCACGGGTAGCTAATCCGCTCTTCCTCCTTTTGTTCTTCGCTCTCCTCCTCATCTTTTTCATCCAATGAGCTCACCGTTTCATCAATTTCTTCTTCCATAGATTCCTGCAAAATATTAGTCTCTTCTTGGACAGCGGAGACTTTCTCAATGAGTGCATTAATATCGGAATTGTATTCATAATTCTCATAGCAATATTTGAGGATAGCTAAATTTTCAGGTCTATAAGCAGCATCATCAAAATCTTCAAACTCTTTAAACATAGATTCAATTTCATAAGCACCCATAAAAGCAACAAATTCTTCTATTTGCTCCACATCATAGTAATCATATATACCATTAGCATAAGAAGCTAAGGTTTTATTATCATTAAATTTGCATGAAAAGGGAAGGTGTGGAGCCTTCATCCTAGAGCAACAAGTATAATCATAACTCAAGCATAGTTGCCTAGCATACCACTTCAATATATGAATTTGATCCCATAATAGTTTCCCTTTTTGTGTCAAGCGGTAATCCCTAAAGTATTCACGTTGATCCAACGTTACTCCCATTACATAATTGAATTAGGTTTTCTCAGGATTATTAAAGTAGTACATAATATCTGTCACATAACGAGCATCGAGGGTTTTAGGAGGTTCCTCATCTCCATGAGTAGCAAGTACACCTAATTTTTTTGGTATTTCGTGTTCCATATCCATAACTAAATATAAAGAACAACTAAGAACAGCAAATAAAAATTACTTAGTGATAAAGCAAACAAGCACACACGAGAATATTCACCCCACGCTATTGCTCCCCGCCAATGGCGCCAGAAAAAGGTCTTGATAACCCACAAGTATAGGGGATCAATTGTAGCCTCTTTCCATAAGTAAGAGTGTCGAACCCAACGAGGAGCTAAAGGCAGAACAAATATTCCCTCAAGTTCTATCGACCACCGATACAACTCTACGCACGCTTGACGTTCGCTTTACCTAGAACAAGTATGAAACTAGAAGTACTTTGTAGGTGTTGTTGGATAGGTTTGCAAGAAAATAAAGAGAGCTTAAATAAAAATAGGAGCTGTTTAGATAAATACACAACTAAATTAGTTTTAGTAGGGAGCTTTTTGTTACGAGAAAGTTATTTGTCCCTAGGCAATCGATAACTAGACCGGTAATCATTATTGCAATTTTATTTGAGGGAGAGGCATAAGCTAACATACTTTATCTACTTGGATCATATGCACTTATGATTGGAACTCTAGCAAGCATCCGCAACTACTAAAGATCATTAAGGTAAAACCCAACCATAGCATTAAAGCATCAAGTCCTCTTTATCCCATACGCAAACAACCAACTTATTCGGGTCTGTGCGTCTGTCACTCACGCCACCCACCATAAGCAAATCATGAACATATTGCAAACCCTACAGCGGGAATCCCTCACGCTTGCGCGACACGGAGAGCACCATAGGACAGCACCAGTAATAAAACATGCAACTCAAACCAATCTTGATCATCAAATAACCCATAGGACAAAACGGATCTACTCAAACATCATAGGATAGCCATACATCATTGGGAAATAATATATAGCGTTGAGCACCATGTTTAAGTAGAGATTACAGCGGGTAAGAGAGAGGTTACACCGCTACATAAAGGGGGGAAGAGTTGGTGATGATGGCGGTGAAGTTGTTGGTGAAGATTGCGGTGATGATGATGGCCCCCGGTGGCACTCCGGCGCCACCGGAAGCAAGGGGGAGAGGGCCCCCCTTCTTCTTCTTCTTCCTTGACCTCCTCCCTAGATGGGAGAAGGGTTTCCCCTCTGGTCCTTGGCTCCCATGGCGTGGGAGGGGTGAGAGCCCCTCCGAGATTGGATCTATCTCTCTGTCTCTCTCTGTTTCTGCGTTCTGGTCTGCTGCCCTTTCACCGTTTCGTATATATATGGAGATCCGTAACTCCGATTGGACTGAAACCTTCGCCGTGATTTTTTACCAAAAAATAGCTTTCTTGCGGCCGAAGAAGGGCATCAACCGCCTTACGGGTGGCCTACGAGGGTCAGGGGCGCGCCCGGGGGGGGGTAGGGGCGCCCCCCTGCCTCGTGGCCACCTCGGGCACCGTCTCGTGTGGATTTTTCTTCCGGAATTTTCCAAATATTCCAAAAATAAGTTCCGCCGTTTTTATCCCGTTTGGATTCTGTTTGATATGGATATTCTGCGAAACATAAAACATGCAACAAACAGGAACTGGCACTGGGCACTGGATCAATATGTTAGTCCCAAAAATAGTATAAAAAGTTGCCAAAAAGTATATGAAAGTTGAATAATATTGGCATGGAACAATCAAAAATTATAGATACGACGGAGACGTATCACCCCACACCCTCGTGGGCCCCTCGCAGCTCCACCGACCTACTTCTTCCTCCTATATATACCCATATACCCCGAAAACATCCAGGACCACCACGAAACCCTATTTCCACCGCCGCAACCTTCTGTACCCGTCAGATCCCATCTTGGGGCCTTTTCCGGCGCTCCGTCGGAGGAGGAATCGATCATGGAGGGCTTCTACATCAACACCATAGCCTCTCTGATGATGTGTGAGTAGTTTACCTCAGACCTTCGGGTCCATAGTTATTAGCTAGATGGCTTCTTCTCTCTCTTTGGATCTCAATACAAAGTTCTCGTCGATCTTCTTGAAGATCTATTCGATGTAACTCTTTTTGCGGTGTGTTTGTCGAGATCCGATGAATTGTGGGTTTATGATCAAGATTATCGATGAACAATATTTGAATCTCCTCTGAATTCTGTTATGTATGATTTGTTATCTTTACAAGTCTCTTCGAATTATCAGTTTGGTTTGGCCTACTAGATTGATCTTTCTTGCAATGGGAGAAGTGATTAGCTTTGGGTTCAATGTTGCGGTGTCCTTTCCCAGTGACAGCAGGGGCAGCAAGGCACGTATTGTATTGTTTCCATCGAGGATAAAAAGATGGGGTTTATATCATATTGCTTGAGTTTATCCCTCTACATTATGTCATCTTGCCTAATGCGTTACTCTGTTCTTACGAACTTAATACTCTAGATGCATGCTGGATAGCGGTCGATGTGTGGAGTAATAGTAGTAGATGCAGAATCGTTTCGGTCTACTTGTCGCGGACGTGATGCCTATATACATGATCATGCCTAGATATTCTCATAACTATGCACTTTTCTATCAATTGCTCGACAGTAATTTGTTCACCCACCGTAATACTTATGCCATCTTGAGAGAAGCCACTAGTGAAACCTATGGCCCCCGGGTCTATTTTCCATCATATTAATCTCCTGTCAACTAGCTATTTCTTTCGCCATTTATTTTGCAATCCTTTTAATCTTTATCATAAAAATACCAAAAATATTATCTTATCATCTCTATCAGATCTCACTTTCGCAAGTGGCCATGAAGGGATTGAAAACCCCTTTATCGTGTTGGTTGCAAGGTTCTTATTTGTTTGTGTAGGTATGAGGGACTTGCGTGTGGCCTCCTACTAGATTGATACCTTGGTTCTCAGAAACTGAGGGAAATACTTACGCTACTTTGTTGTATCACCCTTTCCTCTTAAAGGGAAAACCAACGCATGCTCAAGAGGTAGCACTATGCTATAAAGAATAATGATAACCATGAAACTTGTCATCACGATTTTAATTTTCAATCACATGATAGTAATTTTGTTGAGTTTTCTCCCACTACTATTCATGAGAATAAGTTTGCTTATGTGGAGAGTAATAAAGTTTCTATGCTTGTGTGATACGTCTCCAACGTATCTATAATTTTTGATTGTTCCATGCTGTTATATTATCAATCTTTGATCTTTTACAATCATTTTATAGTCATTTTATATCATTTTTTGGTACTAACCTATTGACATAGTGCCAAGTGCCAGTTGCTGTTTTCTGCATATTTTTTACATCGCAGGAAATCAATATCAGACGGAGTCCAAACGCAACGAAACTTCTCAGAGACTTTTTTGGACCAGAAGGAACATAATGGGCCCTGGTTGCGGCTGGGGGGTGCTCCGAGGAGAGCACAACCCACCAGGGCGTGCCAGGAGGCCCAGGCGCGCCCTGGTGGGTTGTGCCCACCTCGGGTGCCCCCGGACCGCCTCTTTGCTCTATAAATACCCCCAATATTCCCAAAACCCTAGGGGAGTCGACGAAATATTCATCTAGCCACGGCAGGGTCTAGAACCACCAGATCCAATCTAGACACCATCTCGGATGGGGTTCACCACCTCTAGTGGTGCCTCTCCGATGATGCGTGAGTAGTTCTTTGTAGACCTTCGGGTCTGTAGTTAGTAGCTAGTTGGCTTCATCTCTCTCTCTGAATTCTTAATGCAATGGTCTCTTGGAGATCCATATTATGTAACTCTTTTGCGGTGCTTTTGTTGGGATCGATGAACTTTGAGTTTATGATCAGATCTATCTTTTTATATCCATGAAAGTTATTTGAGTTTCTTTGATCTCTTATATGCATGATTGCTTATAGCCTCGTGTTTCTTCTCCGATATTTGGGCTTTGTTTGGCCAACTTGATCTATTTATCTTGCAATGGGAAGAGGTGCTTTGTAGTGGGTTCGATCTTACGGTGCTTGATCCCAGTGATAGAAGGGGAACCGACACGTATGTATCATTGCTACTAAGGATAAAACGATGGGGTCTATCTCTACATAGATAGATCTTGTCTACATCATGTCATCGTTCTTATTGCATTACTCCGTTTTTCCATGAACTTAATACACTAGATGCATGCTGGATAACGGTCGATGTGTGGAGTAATAGTAGTAGATGCATGTAGGAGTCAGTCTACTAATCTTGGACGTGATGCCTATGTAATGATCATTTCCTGGATATCGTCATTAGTATTTGAAGTTCTATCAATTGCCCAATAGTAATTTGTTCACCCACCGTTTGCTATTTTTCTTGAGAGAAGCCACTAGTGAAACCTACGGCCCCCGGGTCTCTTTCTCATATATTTGCCTTTGCGATATACTTCTCTTTTGCATTTATTTTCAGATCTATTAAACAAAAAATACAAAAATACCTTGCTGCAATTTATTCTTATTTATTTTATTCGGTGTTCGATCTATCAATATACTACAATTTTATCTCACGTCTGTTTGCCTATCTTGAGGCGCCGTACCCGGAAGGGATTGACAACCCCTTTAACACGTGGGGTTGCGAGGATTTGTTATCTGTGTGCAGGAGCTGTTTACGTTGTGTTGCTTGGTTCTCCTACTGGTTCGATAACCTTGGTTTCATATCTGAGGGAAATACCTACCGCCGCTGTGCTGCATCATCCCTTCCTCTTTGGGGAAATACGGACGTAGCTTCAAGCGACATCATTGTGGATCATGAAAAGAATGCTTTTATATGATAGTTATATTGTTGAATTCATTCATGATACTACTGAAAATTATTATGAGGGAGGAACTTATGCTTGTAGGAATTGCAATAATATCAAGTTTCCTCTCGATGTGTTGAAAAGTTTCAAAGTTATGCTTGTTTTGCCTTCCTATGCTAGTTGATTGTTGTTCCCATAAGTTGTTTGCTCACAAAATCCATATGCACAGGAAATGGATTAGACTTAAATGTGCTAGTCATGTGCTTCATGACGCTCTCTTTATGTTTCAATCCTTACCTTTTATGCGAGCATATGAACTCATCATGCCTAGCTAAAAGGCATTAAAGAAAAACGCTTGTTGGGAGACAACCCAACACTTTTACCTACTGTTTTTTTGTGTGTTCACATGATTAGGCTACTGTAATAATCATGTTTTATAGCTTTTGTTTCAATAAAGTGCCAAGTAAAGCCTTTGGGATAGTGTGGATGATAGTTGACTTGATTCTGTGCAAAAACATAAACTTTTGCTTTGAGAAACAGAATTGTTTAAATTCACTGGAACGTGATGAAATTCTGAATCTTTAGCCAGACGCCAAATGAAGATGAGAGGAAGGATCTTTAGTCAGACGCCAAGCAGCTGCAAGAATCAGCCCTTCATTAACCTCTTGCAAATTCCTAATACCAAGCCCACCTTCTTGCTTTGAATTGCAAATATCCTTCCAAGCCCGAAGACACAAACCCCTGTTGGAATCATTTTCTCTAATACATGTCGACCAAAAGTTCCTAATAATAACAGTGAGTTTGGCTTAAAATTCTTAGAGAACAAAATGTTAGCCATATAGTAAACAGGAATAGTAGAGAAATGGATTTTCAACTCAAGTCTAGCTGCATGAGAAAGCATGTTAGCCTTGTAAGTTGGCAGCTTGTTCAGAAATTTATCTACACCAAAATTATAGGCAGCAAATCTATTCTTATCAGGAAGAATAAGAGGGTGACCTAGATGAGAAAAATGAGCATCCATGTTAGAAACAAGAAAAATTTGCTTAATATCTTGAGCTACAACCTGACTAACATGAGAGCTGAAAATAATTGCTGATTTTGCCCAGTTAGGAGTTTGTCCTGAAATAGAGTAGAACTGATGGAAAATTTGGGCCATAACATTTGCCTCATGAACCAAATCTCGCCCACAAAATAACAAATCATCTGCAAACAAGAGAGAATGAATAGGAGGGAAATTTGGTCCAAGAGAAATACCCTACAAATGATTAAAGGAAAGAGCATCATTAAGGGCACCAAACAATTCATTAATGGCCAAAATAAACAAATAAGGGGACATAGGAGAACCTTGATGAATACCCCTAGCACTTTCAAATTTTTGAGAAGGTTGACCATTAATTACCACAGAGAAAGTGGACGAGGAAATGCAGTCATAGATCAAATTTATGAAAAGATCATGCAGTCATTTATGAGCAAGAGCTAAAACTGTGAAGCTCCATTCTAAATGATCAAAAGCCTTCGCAAGATCAATTTTAAGCATGAAAGCCAGTTGATTCCAAGATTTAAGAGCAAAGGAATGGGTAATTTCCTGAGCAATAATAATATTATCACTAATCCTTCTACCCTCAATAAAAGCCTGTTGAGCAGGTCAATAATATCAGGAAGATGAGGCTTGATCCGATTAGCTAAGGATTTGGCAATGATTTTATAAATGACATTACAAAGGCTAATGGAACGATAATCCATGGGAACCTAGGGAACTGATTTTTTTTGGAATAAGAGCGGTGTTAGTATCACCAATATGAGGTGGCAATATACCTAAATTATAAAAATTAGCCACCAACTGGGTAACCTGATCTCCTATCCAATCCCAAATAGCTAGATAAAAGTCAACATTGAAACCATCCGGCCCTCACAAAGTATTTAGCTTCATATCCTTCAAGATCTGCAATACTTCACTTTTATCCAGAATTGAATAAGTGGGGTCTAAAGAGCCCCCAGGCAACCGTGGAGCAAGAAAAGGTCTCCTAGAATTAATGTTAGTAGACGAAAAGATATATCTGAAATTGTTAACAAAAGTGTTGGCAATGAGATCGGGTTAGAAATGCAGAACATCATTTTCATCTTTAACAGAGCACTTTAACAAAGCAAATGGTATTCCTTTTCCTCCTCTTGAGAACAGCTTGATGAAAGAATTTGGTATTACGATCACCATCGTTAGCCCAACCCTTCTTGCTTCTTTGCTTATAAAAGCTATTAAGTTGTGTGAGAATGTGCTCGTACCTGAGGGTTAGTTGTTGCTCCAGATCATGATCTTGCTAGTTCCAAGGAAGCATTCGGATTTGATTAATGCTTAACTCCAACTCTTTCAATTCTTGTTGGAAGGGTTTCTTCTTCCTACACCATTTTTTCAAAGATCCTGCCAAAGATGTCGTTTTTGCAACAAAAGAGGCAGACCTAACATTGTTCCAGGCAGATTTAGCAAAGCTATTATAATCCTTCTTCATTAACCACCAATTTTCAAATTTGAAGGATTGCTTAGCTTTAACAAAACTACCATCTATGGAAATGAGAATGGGAGCATGGTCACTAATGATGATAGGCAAGTTAAGAACCTTAGAGTTGGGATACAGAGAACACCAATTCGCATTAACGAGGAAAAACAATATAAACGTCTATAAATTGTAATAACAGTATGCTGCCTATTACGCCAAGTGTAAGCAGGACCACTAAAATCAATGTCAAAGAAGCCACATCTTTTTATCATAGCACGAAAAGAAGACATACAATAATAATTAACATTACCATTACAACCATCCATATCATACAAAATATCATTAAGGTCACCCATACAAATCATGGGCTTGCCTAGGTTATCATACACAAAAAGTGGAGATCTGAAAGGTGTAAGCAGGACCACTAAAACCAATGTCAAACAAGCCACACTTTTTTGTCATAGCACGAAAAGAAGACATATGCTAATACTTAACATTACCATTACAACCATCCGTATCATACAAAATATCGTCAAGGTCGCCCATACAGATCATGGACTTGCCTAGGTTATCATACACAAAAGTGGAGATCTGAATCCAAATCTCACTAGTCTGCCTATGGTAGGGGTCACCATATATACGCACCAAATAGAAGTGAGCCCCTGAAGCTAGATGAACTACATCCGCTAAGATAAAGTGTAAAGAAGAACTACGAATAGAAACTTTAAGATCATCATTCCACGTAAGCCAGAACCCCCCGAAACCCCTCTACAAGGAATAACAAAACTGCCGGCCACATCAAATCTATTCACAAGATCAACAGAATGAACTTTGGAAGATTTGATCTCTGAAACAAAAATTACCCGAGCTTTTATAGAGCGAGCCAGATTGGCCAGGAACAACATTCGGTCATTATCGAGGTTCCATGTCAAAGAAAGAAAGTAAGCCATCTCTGGATTCCACGTCAAAAGGATGGTGGGAGACGCGTGCGTGTTCCAATGGGCGGGGAGGCGAGGCCGTTGAGGAGGAGAAATGGAACCTGGATGGCAAGCGCGATGGGAGAAAGAGCAGACGTGTCCTTCATCCATTATATGAAGACATCAATTCACTACAAAAAAATACACTTCTGTGATGATACGTGTTTGTCACAGTAGGTCACGTTTTCTGTCATGCATGTACATCCATGAAGATTTTATGACAGAATCAAGATAGTCATACCTGTGCTGTCGTAGAAGTGTTCCATGACATTACCAAAATTATCATCACGGAAGTGTCCACTTCCGTGACGATAAATGACGCGTCATGGAAGTGTTTTCGTCAAGGGTAACCGACATGTGGCATCCACCATAACAGGTCGCCGTAAGCTATCGGGTCCGGTTTTGGATCCGGTAACCCGTTAACAGCCCGGACGAATGGGGATTTTCCACGTGTAAAATTCTCATTGGCCAGAGGAAACACGTGTTGGCTCACCGTTGGGACAGATGTCATCCACTCATTGGACAGGAGGCGCCAATGATACGTCGACACGTGCATGGCCCAACAGAGGCCCATTCCGGTGAAAAGGCCGGCCCGTTTGACTTGGTCAAAAGGTAACTGGCCGGCCCACGGAAAGCCTGTTAACGGCCTGTTCGTATATAGCCCATTTACGCCCCGCTAACTCCCGACCTGTTACGGCCTATCGGAATTAAGCCTAGTAGCTTCATGTGGGCCGTCCAATATGATTCCAGCCTGTTGTAACTTCTGATCCATGTATGGCCCATGATGTCTTTCGGCCCATATGATGCCCTTCGTAACTCTGGGCCCATTAAAGGCCCGAGATGAAACTGACCCATAATGAACAGTGTATCGCTGTATACCCATTAACGGCCCATTATTCCGTCGGCTGTTTCCAGCCCGTGTTAACTTTCGGCCTTCTAAGGGCCCATTTATTCTTGGGCTCATTTCTAGAATTCGGTTAGTTACGGTCCGTTACTGGCCTGTTCCGTTTGTGGGCCAAATTTAGCCCGTGGTTACATTCGGCCCGTTTGTGGCCCGTTAACCCGTTGGGTTGTTTTCGTAGCGTTATCAAATACGGCCTATTAACGACCCGTTATGGTCCACGAATAGTACGGCCCATGTTTGGCGAAATGATTATACGCCCCGTAGAAGGCCCATGGATCCTACGGCCCGTAGAAGACCAATGGATCCTTCGGCCCGTAGAAGGCCCATGGATCATATGGCCCATAAAAAGTCCATGGATCCTATGGCCCATAGAAGGCCCAAGGATCCTACGGCCCGTAGAAGGCCCATGGATCCTACGTCCCGCAGGAGGCCCATGGTTACAACAGTCCGTGTGTTGCCATGATTATTGTGGCCTAGTTACCAAAAATAGGTTATTGTGGCCACTAGAAAAACACGGAAAAAGAACTGTAGTGACTACAAGCAAACAACTAAACACGACAATAAGGAAATAAATAAGCAAGCAACTAACGCTAGCCTATTACAGCTATTACATATATTACATCCACTGAGCATCAAAGTTCGCCACCAGTGCAAATATAGGGAACAAAGCAGCATATTACATACACTGGCTGTCGAAATTGGCCACCAGTGCAAATAAACGCGGCAGCAAAACAAGTCCATAACTGAAACATCTTCAGAAGAGCTCAAGAAACGTTATCCTGGGTATCCACCATGCTGGCAATAAGCTTAGCAAGCTTATTAGCTTTGTCCTGTTTGGCGCTAAAATCCTCCAACGCTTCCTGTTGCACCAAAAAGTATGCATATGAATGCTCTAGGGACTTCCGCAGTCCTTCCGCTTCTTGTCGCAGCACAGCTGATCGATGTCTTTCAGCTTGTAGTTGAGACTCAAGAAACCCAACTGATTCAGACAGTGAGTTTGAATAGCTTGTGCAAGCGGTAGTGGCCAGTGACTCGAACAGTAAACCAAGACAGGACTTTGGGGTTGTCTCACTGTCTTCATGATAGTTTTCCTTAGCTGTTTTATCAGCTTTGTTGGAGACCAACAAGGATGTCTCACTATCCTGAACCTTATCTGCATTACTTCCTTTACCATTGCTTAATAAGGCACTCTTCCCCAATATTCTATCAGCATTCTAAAAGAAGAAACAAGCAGACACATAACGGGTTTAGCATGTAGTATATGAAACTCATTTCGGTGAACCAGTTCATTCGTAAGGTGGACAAGATTAAACTACCAAGTCTTCTATTGCCAAGTAGTACATTATAAAAGCATCAAACAAACATATATCTATGTCCTATGGTCACTGCATTGTCTTGACAAATCAAAATAGAGACACGGTTCAAATCATATCAGTTCAAGAGAAAGCATCACTGAAAGAATACAAAGCATGGGAAACTACATGGCATAACAAGATTTCAGATGGGTAGCACAGGTCTACATGTACAACAACACTATTGGCCCTGTTGTGATGCTAGTAATGTGCATGATATGAGAAGTCAACTGTATACACAATTGAAATTGAAATCAACGGAGCTATTTATAAGAGCAAACCTGTTAAAGAAACATGCGTAAACATACCTGTTGTGCCATTGGAGTTTCCATTGGATCGTTCAATTTAAAAATAAGTTTTTATGAGTAAATACAGTGATACAAGAGCAAAGCAGTATGCACGATAGCAATGGAATCTTAAATGAGAACAGTTGTTCTTCAGGTTTAAGCACTTGTTCTACATGAACAGAGTACAGTAAGCATATAGTACTTAAAATAAAACGAGCTCATAGACCTTACCACATTCTTGGTTCGGAACCAGTACAGAACAAGGCGTTCCCTGTCATCGTCCAGTAAATGTGACTCAGGAGAACGTAAGGGAATTTGATGAGTTTCTTTGCCAGTGAAGTACGTTTTCTTCAGGTAATTCCGATACTGCCACCAAGCATTCTTGAAGATAGTAGAGGTATTAGCACAAGTTACCTCATCCTGAGTTTCCAAATTGATCCTTCTCTATAGAGAAAAATGGGAAAAATTTGCTGTAAAGCAAAGTAATTGCCATGAATAACACTACTTACAGATAACTCCTGGACAAACACCTGCAACTAGCATTTTCCTTCATCTTCAGTATAATATTTCCATGATGGGAAGATACGCACATAGGATTTAACAACATCAAATGCGACAGATGCTAAGCTATGAATGGTTGGTTGTGCTTCCTCCACAGGAATAGGTGTACTAACTAGTGGAGTTGGGGTTCGCCGTGGTAGTACTGGCGGTTTGGGCACTGGAGCTGCCTTACTAACTGCTCTTGTTTGGGAGCTCCATGGTGGAGATGGTGCTGTGTGAACAAGAACTGAGTTACTATCTGCTAGGGTTGGGGTTAGATTGGGTGAAGCTGGTTCTCTGTCCATCACAGTAGGGGTAAAATCTGCGAGAGTCTGGGTTATGTGTGGTAGGGCTGGTTCTCGTGCATGTACAACCGCGATGCTATCTCCACCAAGAGGTAGCACTGTTTTATTTGAAGACCGTGTTTTTACTCCTCTAGATACTGCCATCACCCGCTCCAATTCAAATGGCTGATAAACAGGAAACATAGTTGAATGTACAGAAATTGCATGAGAGACAGATGCAATAGATAGTGTGGAAAAAAGAGGGCATGAAATAGTTGACATGTATATTGTTTAACTAAAACGGATAGCATGACATAATTTCACATATATGATGTCTATCTAAACTGGATAGCATAACATAACATAATTCAATGATATGATGACTAACTAAACAGGATCTCATGACATAATTCACATACATGTTATCTAAGTAATCGGGATCGCATGATTTAATTCACATATTATATGCTAAGCAGAGGGCATTCACATATATGATGTCTCAACTAAGAACATACTGTTGAATATTGTGTATATGATGTCTAAACTATGCAATGTAAGACACCATATGCATGATATGAGCAGTATAACCATGCCAAGTTAGAGCATACACCTCGCTGGGGGAATAGGACTGGTCATCTATCTCTGAATCCATCTCTGAGGAGCTATCGGGGCCCGCAAGAGATCTTCGACAGGTAGCACTGTCTGCTCTGAAGGCCTTGTTTTCACTCCAGATTTTTCCATCACCCACTCAAATGGCTGATTCACGGGAAGATTAGTTTAGTGTACAAACATTGTCAACAAATGGATATGTAATGAAGAAAAGGATGGGCAAGATATCATTCAAATATATGATGCCTGGTTAAATAGGATGGCATTGCACATTTCACATATATTATGGCTGGCTAAAAAACATGAGACTGCATAATTCCCATATATGATATTGAAAGTAAACAGGTGGCATTACAGAACATGTCTAAACTAAGCAGATGACATATATGATGTCGAAAGTAGGCACTGCAAGGCAACATATGCATGATATGACTAACATCATCATGCCAAGTTAGAGCAAACACCTTGGGGGTAAATAGGAGTGGTCAGCGGCGTCTGAATCCGCCTCAGAACAGATATCTTCCTCTGGATTACAATCTGGAGAGGGGGAGGGTTTTCCATTGAACCCACCATGGAGCGATGTCTACATGACATTGTATTGCCGCGCAAAACTCTTCTCTTTTTCTCTACATGTTCAGCATGACTGTGTACAATATCTGACATGCGTACAGAAAAAATATAGTGAGATTATGTAAGGAGAGCATGCAGAAATCTAGAGTACTGGTTACAACCAGTGGATGGATCAAAAAATAATGATGATTGCTTTAATTTAATAAAGAACATATGATGATTACTTTACTATTTGTTTCCCACCCAAGATGAACAACATAGGCATACCCTAGGTGAACCAGATATTAGACAGAGATACTATTCATTGCTGCCTCGATATGTGCCCCACAACTAATTTAGAACTCAAGTTTGAACATCAATTTGGACCTGACTTGGAGTCTAAGTGGTGAACAAGACAATAATGTAGCAGGTAATATTAAGCAATGCATAACATAAGCAGAAACAAAAGAGTGTGACCTCTCTTGTGACCCGTGTACTCCTCAGGTTCATCTGCTGAGTCGATGATGGTGATGCCGTTGCGGTGGGTGCCGGCGGCAGGGAAGGAGATCTAAGGTGGCAAAAGACGGTCAGGAGTCGTGATGCCTGGTTTGGTGGATGCTTCTGTCGATGGAGCAGCTCAGGTGAGGTGGACGACGTCGCGGTAGGAGCAGGACAAACCACACAAAGTTTTCTTCGACACCTACCTGTAACTGAAGTAATTCTGTAAGGGCTCATTTGGCTTGCATGATTCTAAAAATGCAGGGATAGGAGGAAAAACACCGGAATAGGTTAGGAAGGCACATGGGAAACAGAGCATTTGTGAACACCGGATTTCTGTCAACTTGGGTGTTTGGTTCACACGAATTGGAGGAGCAGAGGAATGCAAAGAAACATGGCCAAAATAAAGTGAAACCATATGAAAGCATGTACAGTTAGAATGTTATTCTGCCACTAATGCACTTGGTCTTGTTTTCATGCATATGATTTTGAAAAGTAGGTCCAGGTGGATGTTTTGCTCCATTCCTTTCAACAAAGTGCATGAATAATTGAATAGTAGAGTGCCATAGGAAAATTTCCTATTGCTATGTTTTTCCGTCGAACCAAAATAGCCCTAATGGATCGACATGAATGTAGAGTAATAAGTGATGCAACAAGTGTACAACCTCTTTGCCGTAGCCATGTCGACCTCAGCATCATTGGGTGGGTCGCTGAAGAACTTGAGGCAGAGGTGGCTATCGGAGGTGTGGAGGAAGATTTGAGGAATCTGTAGATGGCGTCCAGGGCACTGGTCTGTTGTGATGGATCGTTCCGTCGTTGGAGCAGCTCCGTGAGCCGTAAGACGTCGAGGCTGAAGTAGCACAATACAGACATCGTTAATCTCAAGTGGGATTCTAATGGCATCTCCTATAGATGATGTAAAATACATTACCAAAAAGTGATAGATTTACGAGCATGATTGGTTTGCTGCGAATATTTGGCTAGCCGAATGTTGGAATTGCCAAATGCAATACCAACACTTGCCAAATATTGGCAACTTTATGTGAGGTAGGCAAGACAACTCGGTAACCAACCAAGTAGTAGCAAATATTTGGCACAATGCCAAACATTGGCATGCCTATTTTTGGCACCAAACCAATTATGCTCGTAAAATTTACATCACCAAAAACCACCTGACTACAATAGATGAGGTAAAAACTGTTGACTCTGAACTTAACTGTCGAAACTGAAATTTACTGTGGAATCTGAATGTTACTGTCGAAACTGAACGCAATGGTAGCAGAGAGGCACTTCACATGTAGTTTAGGGAGGGCCTGCAGTTCATCTTCAACCTGCACCCCCCTGAGCCACCAGCCACCACCGACCGAACCGCCGGCCCTCGCGCCGCCTCGCCGCCCTGAAACAACTCCCCACCGCCGGTCCGCTGCCGCCCGGCCA